>NW_028288923.1:5560000-5772500 GCF_059628265.1 Tinamus guttatus
TGCCCAGAAGTTGCTGAATACCTGAAGATGTCTCTGGAAGAACTGCATTCACTGGATTCCAGGAAGATTCAAGGCTGTGCACGAAGACTGCTTTGTGATGCTTATATGTGCATGTATCAGAGTCCAACCATGAGTTTATACAAGTGAACAATGTTCTCTGGAAAAACCGAAGAAACAGTGCAGAGGTTTCTGCTGTTGTTATTTGCTGCACTCCTTGGTTAGTTGTATTTGCTGCACTCTTTGGTTAGTTATAATGCAGCCGTTGCTGGCAATGGATGCGATGACACGGAAGAAGTTGACTCTAAAAACAAAAGGGTTACTGTTCCAAAAACTACACATGGAGTTCTGTCATTGAAGTATTTAAGCATTTTGCACTCTAGGAAGTGTGCTTGTGTGTGTTTGTTTTATAAACAAAATCTAAATGGGGTTACTAAAATGTAAAGCTTTAAGTTAAGTGCATTGATTATATACAGACTTTTTTTTGAAAATTAGAGGTGGAATTGTGTCAGGAGAAACCTCCCTAGTCTTTTGAGAATGTAAAAATACTTCGTTCTCACTCAGTTTATTTCTTTGGACCAAGGATGATGGATTTCTTCTGGTCTCTTTCCACCCTCCACCTGTGCTCTGCCACCACTGTCCCCCTTCAGCCTTTTAGCACCATAGATCAGCTGCCTTCAGGAGAGAATAACTTCTACTTTAGTAGAACACATTTCAAATGGTTCATTGCCTATTAGTTCTGTTAGCAATCTACTCCCACATTATTTTTCAGTTCATACATTCACATTAAAAAAAAGATATCATCTTTGTAGATATCCATGTAAAGATATAACTTGCTTTTTGTGAAAATCAAGCACACAGATTTGGTATAAGTGTAGGATTTGGGGAAGGGAAAAAGAGGAGGAGGGTGTTGAGGGGAAGCATAACTGCTGAAATACAGAGATGGAGGTTAACAGATGTCTTTTTCTAGTTGTCTATTTTTAAAGAAACAAAGACTGGAACAGAACAGCAAATAGATATAAATGATTGGAGGACAAAACAACAAAATATAGATTGCCTCAGGGAATGCTACTGATGTGGACTCTAGTCCTTAGTAAAAACCGAGCTTTTCTTTTTTATATATATATATATATGTATGTTAAGCTACTACCAGAAAAAAATAGACAAATATTATATATTCCTCTTATTTTTGGATTTTTATTCAAAACTTTGCCTGGAAAGATGAAGCCAGAAACAAAATTAGTTTTACTGGTTACCAAATAGCTAAGGAAAACTAACTGGGAAAAATACAAAAAAAAGGTATCAATGTAAATTGCTATATTTGGAAGTCTGTTGGTTCCAGTTTGCAATGAAATGTTGTTTTAATAGCTTTTTACTTACTGTCTACTACACTGATTAGTGCCCCACACACACACACACACGTGCGTGCACACACACGTATATATATGTGTCCATAGACAAAAGTTATAAAAGTTGTACAAAAGTTATAAATTACATATATATGACCTGTACCTTTTCAATGCTAAGATGTTTTGTATTGAATACTTTTTCTTTAGGATCAAGTCTGTAGAAGGAAAGGTCATAATATGTAACAGGAAAACCCACTTTGCTCTGCTGTTTAAAGACAATGGAGACTGATCCAGCATTGTGGAAAATGTGGTTACTTTGTGGTTCTTGAAAAACCTTAAATATTTATTGGGAGATGTACTTTACCACAGGGCAGCATAGAACAAGATTTGAAAATTACCCTTGACGGACTAAACCTGTCAGCTCAAAGACAGCAAGGCTGCACGGCGGGAGCTAGTCTCTTCCAATGGCTGCTGGATGAAATGTGCTCTTAATTTTTCACTCTGAAGAGCAAGGAAGGTTTTTTGAAGTAAGTATCTCTATTGCTTTGCCCCTAATAGACTCCTGGCTTCCATGGTCACTTGCCTCATTTATAAAGTATGTGCTCCTCAGTAAAACTTCCCAAGCTTTAGTTTCACTACCACATAGAGCTCTTGACTGCCCTCTTGAAAAATTCCAGGAAGGCTGTAGGTGATGGATTCTGTAATGTCAGTGGAAGGAGTTACTGTGCTTTGGCTCCTGCTTGGCTCTGTCATCCTGCTTGGGAGCAGCTCTTGGTGCTTACAGAGATGCCATGGCAGCATCTCCAGGGCAAAATTAACCAGAAAAGACTAATCTATAAAGAGTGTTTTGGCTAGGCCAGCTTGTATTCACTCCAGTGGTCTAGAGAACATGTATGTAACCCAAGCCCATGGTGGTAAGCTGTCCCCTTCTCTGAGGAGGAACACTGGCCATAGCTCTGGTTATCATAAGTAAACTTTTAAACTTTTAAGCAAACAAGCAAAAGGAGCCTTGTCAAAAAAAAGAGAGGGGTGAGAATAGTTCAAAATAAATACATTTCTAACTCATTACCTACAATATTACCTTGTTCAAAACCTTCATCTCTCTAGCCCCATCATGTCTCAGCTCTATGGTAGCTGAGTGTCCCCTCACGAACAAGAAGCAGGCATATAAAGACTTTAGAAAATGAACAAGCACTGTGTAAAAACAAGACCAACTCTGAATATATGAACTTGTTTCTTTCCCTCTAGATTCCCTTGCATTCATTGTCACATGGGCTGTTCTCAAGTTTTGTACCCTCTTCCCCCAGAGTTTCACAGATCACCTTAAGTTATAGGTACTTTTACCTTCTCCTTGCCTGGTCTCAGTGCAGAGACAGTCTTTGAGCTGCTGTGACCAGAGGGTGAGAATTGGGCTTGGCAACCATTTCAAAGTTTTCTAGATGAATGATTTTGTAGTAAAATATTAAGTCCTCTTTTTCACAACTGCTGACCCACCTGAGGACCCCATTTTTTTGGGCTGCATATTCTACAATGAATTATAGAATTATTTATGAATTATAAAATGAATTATAATGCATAGGTGTAAACAATCTGCTTGGCTCCTTGCATCGAAGCTTTTGGCCTTTGATTAAAAGGGAAAAGAAGATATTTGAACTTGTGCTGTGGTATACAAGGAGATCTTGCAGAAAAACTGACAGTTTAAATGTATTATTGCGCACACTTTTTGGTGACTAATACTGTATTTTGAAATGCAGGCAGTAAAATACCTGAATTTTGTACTACTTTATATTATTGCAAAACAGTATGTAGTTTTGCAAGCAGTATGTGGCTATATGATTATTTATTGTAGGCAGAGATGTCTTTTATAGGGTTTAAAAAAAAAAAGGTTGGTTTTGACAAGTGAGTCTTTTTTTTTTCCTTTTAATCCAAAAAGCCTCATTTTTTTTTAATGGTGTGCTTCTACATCAGAGTAGAGATTGGCAGTGTATGCAAAGTGCTTTGAAAACTAATTCTGGTTTCTTATCATATAATGTTTATACAGTCAGAAAAACTTTCACTGTGACAGGAAACTTGTAAAACATTATATAAAAAAGTAATAAAAACCTTTAGACTTTGGAATATATTATAGGGGAATTGAAGAAGCTATTTTGGAAAAACAGCCTGTATTTTAAAGCATCCACTGCTTGTAAATGTAATGTCCAAAGATTCCAGTGACTAAGCCCCTAACTTCTAATTTTAGTGCAGTTGGGAACCTTCCTCCTCTGTTCTTAGCTATTTTTTTAATGGTAGATATGCTCTAAATGCTATTAATTTATGACTATTACTTTATTGGTTAGCGCTTACACCTTGCTAGCAATGGGAAACAATGAAAATACAGTTCCTGACGGCCTGCAAAATGTTGAAGTACCTTTATATAGTACGGGAGCAAAACTGCATCCCTGTGCTTGATTCTTCACCTGCTCCAGCAGCAGGAGAAAATGGAAGGTCAAACTGCAAAACAACAACTTGCTGCTGCTTTTGAACCGAGGGGAGAGAAGGTGTTTGCTAAGAGCTGCCCTGCACACGTGTGCGCTGCGTAGGCTCCATCACTGCCGCCATCCCCGGGGGTGAGGAACAAGACCTGTGCGCAGCTAAGGTCTTTCTAACATCCCTGTGACACTGATTCTGTGCGCTTGAAAACATATTACTGTGTTTTACTAAAATAGACTTGAGAGATTTCCAGTTTAAGCAAGTACTGTCTGTAATGGGAATTATTCATAATCTTAAGTGTTTGGTTCATTTCAATGCACTTATTTTTCTTGTGCACTTTATACTCTGCTGAGTAGATGAACTTGGTAACCATGTCCCTAATGATAGCCTGGCTAATATGATGTTAAGGCACAACATGCTCCAAATAAGAATTTTGTCTTGAGACCTGAATTGCTGTAAAAGGCAGCCTTGAAGGATGAGTGTATTTTTACCCTTGTAACAAAGCATGTGTTGCTGTGCTCTTGAGATTTTGCTAAATAAACATCCCATGTTTTGTGCAGTAGTTTCTTAAATGTACAGCTGCTGTCGCCAAGAATTGGTTAGGGAAGCACTTGTATCAGGTTGCCCTGGACTGGCCTTAATTTTTTTTTTTCTTTTCAATAATGTTAGAGAAATGAGCTGCTGCTGGAAAGGCATGTAATGATGTGCTCGCTATTAATACGAATTAAAATCATCATTCTTATGGATCTCTCTTTCTTTGGGGCTCAGGTTTTGGTGTGTTTCAGAAGTAATGAGGAATACAGTACTGAACTATCTAGTCTGCTGTAGTTATACAATATAATAAAGTAAAAAATATCAAATAGGATAGTTATTTTAACCATGCGAAGTGGTGCAGGACAAGGGCTCTGCTGTGAGAGCACTGAGGGTCCTGCCGAGGCCGTTCTTGCCTCCTGCAGTCACAAGAGGGCACTGCTTGTAGTGGCTGAAACCTCTGTGCCTCAAGCTAAACCCTTGTCCATAGAAAAGGAGCTTCATATATTCGTGTGGACCTAGGCAGAGGGCATGAGCTTATTTTCATATATGAAATTTAACTCAAAAGGAGCTTTATCTACCCCATGGTCCTCACCAGGTTATCATTTTCATACCTGCACCCTCTAGTGCAGTGGTTTAGAATGGAAATGTGAGTGTTTTAGCTGCTCCTCAGAACTGCGGCGCTGCGGGAGCAGCTGGGGCCTGCGCGGGGCGTCAGCCCAGGGGCTGCTCCCCTCCTCCGTGTGCACCCCTGAGCTCTGCCTGCCCCCTCGGGCACTTCCTGCAACCCCCCCGGCACCCTGCAGGGAAGCTCTGCCCCACGGAAATAAAGTTTGAATGGTTAAATGGTTTTACAGCTCCTACCAGTGAGGTCTTGCAATGGCACATTGTAATAAGCAAGTTGCCTCACCCAAACACCTCGGTGCAAAACACACAGCACAGCCGGGAGGAGCACAGCGCGCTCAGCCAGCTGCTCCGAGCCCTGGCATCGCTCATGCTTGGGTAGCGGGTGCTGTGCAGACACTGCCACACGCTTCCTCTCACAGCTCATTCCCACTCCATGCTGGGCTACCTGGTCCCAGGGTTGGGACCTTGGGTGGCAATTTGAGGACAGTAATGACAACACTGGCCAAGGCTGCCCTTGCACCCCTACCTCTCCCTTAGTTTTACAGCAGCGCCCTGCTGTGGCGCCTGGGGAAGGGCTGGCGGGAGCAGGAGCAGGAGCAGGGCCTGGGCAGCACCGCAGGGCGTGAGGCTGCCCGGAGCAGAGCCGGAGCCCTGCGGTGCCACCGGCCTCAGCCGCGAGGCTGCACCTCCTGGGAGGGTGAGAGCCTTGTGCAGTTTGTAGCTTATAGTGCAGGAAAAACACTTGGACAGAAGGGGCTGTGGGAAGGGGAGAGACCTTCTTCTGGACTTACCAGTCATGTTTTGCAGTCAGTAGACCAGGGGATGCAGTAATTTGGCAGCGGATGCTGTTATCATCATTATTTTCATACTCAGAAGAATCATTTTGATTATTTTTTTGATGCAACTGGTACTCATAATGCATTAATAAAAGAAAACTTAATACACTGCATAGGTGTATGTCTCTCGCTCTCTCTCTCTCTCCTATAAGCATGACCCATCATGGCCATCATCGTTATTTATTAGGCATTTCTGTGCTGGCCTCCTGATGATCAGCGAGCCAAAGCCTCAGTGCTCTGCTTGGAGCAGCTGTGGCCCTGTCACTGCACGGGCTGGTGGCCCTGGGCCTCGTGCCCACCCTTGGGGGCTTCCCAGCGGGAACGGCCAGCTCCAAAGCAGCCGCTAAGGGTTGGCAGCTGCATCACAGAAAGCCAAAACTCTGTACTTGCCAAGCAGCCCCGCTCCCTCCTGCCCGCGGATATGCCCACGAGCCCTCCAAAGAATCTTGTCCCGTGTAACGCCGGGCTCTGCCAGCTCCTCGGCCAGGCAGCGCTGAGCCCGGCAGCAGCCCCGGCCTCTGCTCCAGCTGCAAGGCAGGTAGGGCCAGGAAATTCTGCAGGCAGGAGCTCCGTAAATACTCACATTGCACAAAGCAAGCCATGCTAACAGAAAGGCAGCCCTAACCTACCCAAATACTCTGCAAATTTCCCACCTTTATTTGTCTAATTTTTGAGGCCTCTCCTCGTCCATCTTATCACTCCTTTTAGAATCAGAGAGTCGTTAAGGTTGAAAGGGACCTCTAGAGGTCATCTAGTCCAACCCCCTGCACACGCAGGGTCACCTAGAGCACGTGGCACAGGACTGCGTCCAAGCGAGTTTTGAAGATCTCCAGAGAAGGAGACTCCACAACCTCTCTGGGCAGCCTGTTCCAGTGCTCTGGCACCCTCACTGTGAAGAAATTTTTTTCCTTAAGTTCCTCACAGTCGGCGCCGCTTCACCATCAAGCCAGCAGCTGACAAACCACACCATTTTTCTTCTTCAACCATGCAGCTTTTCCACGTACCAAATAATTTGCAAAGATAATTTTTTTCTACCCATCTCTTAAAATAAATCAATGAATAAACAAATTATATTGCAGCAATTAAATGTATAATGAGATGGACAACAGCTATTAATAAATGCAGAGATAGCTGCCCAAAGGTGAACAGACTTCCCCTCTCTTTTTACAAGCCACATAGTGATCTTTCTATGATGGAAAAACAAGCAGCTGCTAAACATGTAAATGAAACAGATACACGTTCACACTAATAATAATATGTGCTTCAGCCTCATTATTAGCATCACATTATTGGTTTGTCTGTGACTTTTCCCCTGCATATTTAAAAAGGGATGAGGGGACTAAATATGCAATTATTTTTAAACATTCCTGTGCCAGATGAGTGGCCGAAGTAGCTTGACAGCACTGCTAAGTGTCTGCTCACTTTGGTTGCCTAAGCAAGAATACCTGAGGTTTATCTCAGCAGATAAAAGTGTGTTTTTCCCCAGAAAAAGTTAAAAAAAAAATGCTGAAATTCTGAGATGTTTTCAAGGAATGAAAATGCCTCTTAAAAAAAAAAAAAAAAGAAAAGAAAAAAGTATTTAATAACCACCAAAGCTGGACACAGCAATATAAGCAGGTTATAAATAGCATATATTTAAATTTTTAACATGGATCTAAGCTACTGATACGCTTGCGTAGTTTGATATCACCAAAAGGAAAAAGCAGAATGATCTCAATACCTTATTTTTTTTTTTTTTTGCCCCTGAGTTCTTGCTGCTGAAGCAGGTATGTCCCAGGAGGCTCCGCTCTTGCTGGCAGACTAGCTTCGTATTCTTCTCCCTATTGAAAATGAAGTGCCACAGATTTAGCCGAACATAAGAAAGAACAGCTTTCCTTCTTCATTAGCTGCAACCATGGAGCAGGGGCCATTCCCACCTTTGCCTGAAAGCTCCCACTGCCCCTCAGCTGCTGCATGTGGGTCCCTGCAGGGAGTCTCCACCATGCACGGGTACCGTCAAGAGACCTTCACTGGCACGGGACTGAGCGCAGCAGTAACTGGTTTTGCCCCCAGCTTGATCAGACTTTAGCAAGAATGATCCATTAATGGGACGGAGGCAGCACTATCCAGAGCACCTACTTGATCTAAAATGTTCTTATATTTGGAAGTATAAGTGTTTTCACTTCTCCCTGGCCCTGCTTCAGTGTATCCTGACTGAGGATTACAAGACAAGCTCATTAGTTAGCAGAGCCCTCAATGAACCTCCCCCCATGGTTGATTTATTGTAATAGATGGCAGGAAAACAGAATTATCTTAGCAAATTAATTTTCCTGATAGGCAACCTGGCCAGTAGATAAGGTGCCATGCTCATGTCGAACCCAGCCTGCAGGTGCTTCTAGAAGGGCTACGGTGACACTGCCAGGGCCATGTCCCTGCAGCGCTACAAGCAAGGCCTGTCCTGCTGCCCTGTTTCTGGCTAAAGAAGAAGCATTAGCTGAACCAAGCATGAGTTTTAAGCAAGTCAAGCACAGAGCACTAGGCTGTTTCACAGAAGCAACTACAGAAGGTATTCTTTTTTTTTTTTTTTTTTTTTTTTTTTTTTTTTTTTTCAACTTGCCTAGTCCAGTCACAGGAGTTTAACTGTGTTCATCAAGCCTAATGAAGCAGTGTCTTTGGCTTGCCATTGCTGCACCTGTCTGAGCCTTTAAAATCCAGCAGCTGGCAAGATGGGCAGCTCTGACAGCCAGCTGACCTATGGAGGCTCTGTCTTTTTTTTTTTTTTTTAACTACTGATACATAGTCTTATATCTATGAGCTTTAACCTAACTAAATCCATTTTTACTAACAACACCGAACATTTTGTACTACCCCACTACTCCCATGTCACTGGCCTACAGCAGATGCAATGGTAAAATTAAAATAGTAATAATAATAATAATTAAAAAAAAAAAAAAAAAAAAACACCTACACACATGCATGCGTGTACGCATGGGTGTGCAGCCCCCCCCCCCCCCCCCCCCCCCCCCCCCCCCCGCGGGTTTTTTGGCGCTGATGCTGATGTTTCTGGGTACTGTGCAGGAGCTCTTTCAACCCAGGCAGGAAAACAGATACAGACAGATTTGAGAATGGTCATTAATCGCACGCGTGTGTGTGTGTGTGTGTGTGTGTGTGTGTGTGTGTGTGTGTGTGTGTGTGTGTGTGTGTGTGTGTGTCCAGGACTTTGTGGGGAGGGCAGAGCAGCAACACAGTAAGGCCAGACCTGGCCTGCCAGGCACATCTCTTGCCACTGCGACCTCATGCACGAGAGCCAGGGTGGAACCCTCATCAACCATGTCCCTAAGTGCTTCGGCTACCTGGTTCTTGAACACCGCCAGGGATGATGGCTGCACAGCTTCCCAGGGCAGCCTGGTTCAATGTTTCACCACTCTTCCTGTGTAGAAATTTTTTCCTACTATCTATCTACCCTGAACCTCTCCTGGTGCAACAGGATCAATTCCTCTTGTCCTATCAGTAGTTATTCTGAAGAAGAGATTGATTTCCCCCTCCCTCCACCAAGCCAGCTATTAAGCAGGTGGATTTCCCTGTTCCTCGCAGCTGAGGGGACTGAGCAGAACACCACGTGCACACCCACTCCCTCAGCCCTCAAGTCCCTTTTGTTGGACTTCAGGCTTCTCTTGGCAACTTCATCTCCCCCAGTTCGGAAAAGCAATAATAGATAGAGGTCAGAGGGCTGTACAAGACCTGAGAGTCTTTTTGTAATATCCCTTACCCAGGTCCCAGGAGACAACAGCCCTCCCTTTGGGAAGGAGTCGATCACCAAGTCCTTGCAAGCCCTGAGACACTCCTTGCTTGTTTGACGGTGCTTGTGGTGGCCTCACAGTCAAGAATCGTGCAGCAATGCCTAGGCCAAACACCCATGAGAGGGACGCTGCAGTCTTGTGAAAGACCTCACCCTACAAGGACCCTGGGAAATGCAGCCCTGAGCCCCACAGATAGATAGGTTCAAAGGGTGGCCAAAACCTTGTCATCTGGGAGACCCAGAATAATACATGCATCAACAGTGCAGAAACGAATGATGGGCTTCACACTGCGGGTGCATACACCGTCAGCTTCCCTGCCTAGCCACTGATTGAGCCACTAACTGGTTTTGTCCCAGTTTCATCAGACTATGGCAAGAATGATCCATTAATGGGTGGGTGGTCCTATCCCTGCAGAGGCCTGGAAACCTGCTGGACTGTCTGTCATGGGCGTTTGTTCTTGCAACAGGTGTGCAGAAATTATTTAAATATAAACATGGCTAGAAATAAAATGATAAACACGGAGTGAGGGGGGAAAAAATGAACCCTTTCTGCATGGTAAGAACTCAGTGATAAATAGATCTGTGCATATTTCCCAGCCTCATTCCTCACTTGCCAAGTCTGATGCTATTTTCATTAGGTCATGTTACCATACATGTCATTTTATACAAAGGTGCAGTATATCACAACTGGAGGTTGAGGTGCTTGTAGTGAACACAAATGAGCTTGTAATGGTCCATCTGCTTTGATTTTATTTAGTGATCCCTCAAGGGCTGGGAGCTAGAGTGAGAATAACAATGCTTCAACCCATCTGCTATTGTAGTACCAGCTCCAGTTGAATTATCACATGTTCTGAGTGGCTGGCATATGCTGTGACATAAAGCTACAAGAAAGTGTTGCTCTCCAGCTGTTGTGTTGACAAATACTTTTCAGCCAGTCATTAAGTTCAGCTCAATAACCAGGGGAAAACTGCAGCTAAAAGTTGATTATTATTTTATTTTATTTTAAGCATTAGAAATCACCAGAACAATATATTTTATTTAGAAATGTGTCACTAAGGGTACACATTGTATATGAGCTTGAACAATAACAATTTCTTTGTGATGCCCATAAATTTTTGTGTTACAGGCTTTGATGAGCATCTCTGTAACTGACAGTATAAATCTTAAAAATGGAACAATGGCTAACCTTGTTCAGGAAGCTGCACAGCTGACGCCGCCTGGGTACAAAACCTTGGCAGTTGTTTAGTGAGGCTGTGGGCCTGACTAAAGAAAAGACTCAGAAAGAGAGTGTGATCTGGGCCCATGTGCGGTGGCTGGTAACAAGGCTGGCTTTAATTCATGAGGAAACATGAAGGGCTCGGTGTAGAGCCATTTATCCAGTGCATCTGGCCAGCTTTCCTGGCCTCGCACCTCAGCTGGAGTGCAGAGTGAGAGAGCTAAAAGTGCAACTGACTCACGGTCAGTTTTACTCCTCTTCCACTCATGGTGGGCTGCTTAAGAGCTATGGCCATGGTGCTGGCACCCTAAATTGTACCCACATGGAAAACCCGCTTCACATCCAGAAGGGTATTTGTGGGCCTCTTGCTGCCTTCTTCCTCTCCCTCTGTCCTCTCAGGGCTGCTGTGTCAGGGACAAGCAAAAGCGATGGTGTGTGGGTGTGTATAGTCCACCACTGGGACTGAGAACAAAATAAGGGGGATTTCCCACAAGCTCAAAGGCTGATGTACAGGCAGATGTGTGCTGCAAGCATGATGCCTCCTAGTGATGCTCTCCTTCCCCTAAGAAGGGTTCACATTGTCCACCTTTCAGCATTCTGGCGTTCAGTGAGAACAAAGCCAACAAAATCTGCTCTTGCCTTACAAGAATCCTCTCCAGACACTCTTTGATAATCTTGGTGCGGGGTTTTCTCCAAACCAGAAGGCACTATGCAGGTGCCAGAGGTACTGACTCTTTAGCCCAGCTCTTGGCAAGGCCTATTTGCCGGCACTCGGCTCTTGTGCATTTCCATTACCCATTGCATTAGGGATTCAGTTCTTAAATACGACTTAGGCTTGTATTTTGTCTCAGAGAAACAATAGGCACTCTTCATACTGAAACATTTCTGTTCTAGAGGTTTATATTTCCTATTGTATCCAAAGACCTGTGGGTGCCAGCTGTCACTGGTGCTGTCGTTGTATTATGATCCCCTGGCTAGTGCAGGAATTGTTGATTATGTTGCCTTTTGAATCAGTTGATTACCATGAATAATAGGCCAAAAAGGCTGTCAGCATTTTGACTTTAACTATAACTGTTACAATTAATTATGGGTTTAATTAGCATATATGCCTAGCAGTAGAGAATATAATACTTCATGGGTAACAGATGATCCTGCAGCTGTAACATAAAGTGTGATACAGGTTGGGATACAGATAGTTATTAATAAATGGCTTCTATTGTTTGGGGTCCTTATTTATACAAATTAGCAGGCACGACATAATCAACCCAAACTGTATAATTTATAATAATTGATTTCATTTTGACTGACCACCAGTCGGCCTACTACATGCCCTCAGAAGAAAAATAGCCCTATTAGGATAAGTTTAATCCTAAACATAGCTAATGAATCCTATTACTTTAAGGTCATATTTGAAGCTTTTGTTAATTGTCAGAACCATTTTAAATTGATTAGAGGTAAATTAAATCAATGTAATGTTTAGAAAAACAATATTTCTAATGGATGAGGCCAAGCTGACCTCGAATAAACATATTTATCAACCGATTTCAGTGAATGAGAAGGCTAGCAGCTGGGCTCATAATTCACGATTGTCTATAATATGGGAAATGTCACTATCTAGGCAATTAATTATGTCAGGTAATAAATCTGTTGCTCACAGTTGAGCATTTGCCAGTTGGGGTGACAATCCCCTCAGCAAGTTTATGATGGTTAGAGACTCTCCCTCCATCCCAGTCCTGCTTCTCCCTCCTCCTCCAAGTCCACACTTTACTTTAGCAAAACTCTGTCCTCTTTAGGAGGACAAACTTCATATGATTCCATAATTTGCCACTACCTGTAAGCATGATTAACATAAGGTGAAGCATTTCTCTGACTAGTCATTTGGAATAAAAGGGATGTACTATGATGAAAAAAAGTTTTGCTGAAGTGTATAACAACTTTTCCCAGGCTGAAGAGGTCAAAAGCTGTTAATAGTTCCTTACAAGACGCTATTGTTAGCGATTGGCTTGCAGTAAATTATTGAGTGGCAAAGTGTATAATGATTAAAGAAATAATAGTCTTGCACAAGCTTGATAGTGTGAGAAATTCAGAATGTGTTAACATGAACTAGGGTACATGATATTTCACAGCTAATGACAGGTACAGTTTAATGCAGGCAGGACGAAGGAAAAGTGATACACGGAGGTAGATCAGTTTAAAGTTAATCATACATTCAACAGCTCAGGAAAAAGCCTGACATTTCTGAGGACAAATGACACATCCGAAACATCTGCTTTCTGTTCGATGCGTTTGCAAAAGCAAACCAGATTTTCATGAAGGAAGAGTGAGAAAATAGTACAACAGCTAGCACAGCAGTAAGCAGAGACAGATAAATTCTCACTTGCCTATTATTATATGCTCAGCATGAGTTGTCTTATGCTGAAAGACCTAACAAGACTGAGGAGATGCAATACAGCCTAACTATATATAGAGATCTATCTGTATCCATATATCTATCTCTATCTATACATATATCTACATAAAAACAAGGAAAAGGAGGAGGATGAGCAATGGAAAGCTCACTAAATTCAGAGGAATCTGGAGGAGTCCTGAAAGGCTGCAACGCTTATCTGGGGTGCTTTATTCTGTAGTCCTATCAGCATTGTGTACCGATGTAAGATGATATGTTCTGGTCATCATGGCACTATGTTTGCAATGAAATATTCATCCTCCTGTTTAGTGCATTGCCTGTTTTTGTTCAGTTTCAGTCTGAAAAACTATAAACTACATGAATAAATTTGAGCATGAGATCTGTACTAGCAAACGGTCATGGCCTGACAGCCATAATCAAAAGTTAATAGAGCCTATTTAGTCTTAGCTTTTGCACAAGGAGGTGCATTGCACTAGCTGGGACACACTACACTGCACATACACGACAGACATTAGGGAGCCAGAGCCTGAGCTGTTATAAATTGGCCATGTATCTTCTGTGGGTCACATCAAATGGCTCTTACCAGTCACAAATGTCTTAGCAGTTGGCCTCTTCTGCCTGAAGTACGTCAACAGGTTCTTAAAAAGTAGTTATGGAAATGGGAAGTATTCAAATGAAGGTTGTAGAGTTGCGCATACTATGAAAAACAGCTGTGTAAAAATACCCTTTAGTAATAACATGGACAAATAACACAGTCTCCTGTGAAAAGAAAACACAGATGCTTTTTGGGTGCCTGAACAAGATAGAACATGTTCATTTGAGAACCACCCCCAGCGTGGCTTTCTTTGCATCATTTGATGGACAGACACTCATGTTTTAGTACAGGTTGAGAACTAAAGGTCATCTGCCAGGTTCAGATCCTCTGTGAAGCAACCAGAACTACACCCATGTAGGACAGATGTCCTCATTTCTGCTGCTTCTCTCACAGGGTCTAAGCACTCCAAGGCCCCAAGCACAAGTTCATTTTCCATCCTAGGAGATGGTTTTGGTCATGCCATTCGCTTCCCTCCTGCCTTGCCACGAGTCTGCAGGGCAGCTGGCCTGTATTCACGCTGTGAAAAGCAGCTGCTCAACTCCCACCTCCAACAAGCTGATCTGAGGGGGTAAAATCAGCTCTCTATTTGGACAAAACTTACGTTCAGCTATGGTTTGAGTCATTCAGTCATTGCAGCTACTACTTGCAATTAAACATTTACCTAAATAAAATCAGGTACATTTGCACATAATTTATGAACAGGTTTGAGAAAATACGAGAACTGAGGGCTGCTTTGGGATACTACTATTGTTTTGTGCATGTCTCTATATGAAAGAGAATGAGAGCCTGTGTTTGTATATGTATATATAATTACTGTTTCATTTCTTGGGTAAAAGTTCCCTCCCTCCTTTCCTTTACAGTGAGGAAAATTGCTCTTCTAGCCTGTCTTCAAAATGTAATAACTTTACTTGTAACCAACCACTGTAGACCCTGACTGGACTCTGAATTATTACTGTGAGATGAAACATTTCTTTAACAAAACTGAGTCCTTTAATATCCTCCATCTCTGTTATTAGATGGACAAATGAATTTTACTTTGAACATAACATGTGGCATTGTCTGAAAATTGCTGGTATGAACTGAAGTTGGCAGGTATTTTCTTGCTCTCCTCGTCAGTGATTGCCATTTATTATATGTTGCACCTTTATCTGTCAAATACTGCAGAGCGCTATATTGATTTGTGTCTGCCGCAAAGCAAAGGTCACTTTGATCAACATACTACAAAACCAGAAAAAGTAGGGTTCTGACATTTCATTACCTGGGAAAAAAAGGACTAAAATAAATAAGAATATGTTTGAGAACAGAGCACTTCAATATCACAGTGTGCAGTAACTGTAATTAACAAAAGAACTGCTCTATTGAGGTTAAAGAGAAAAAAGAGCAGGCAGCCTTTCTTGCAGGGACTATTCTTTACATGACTGATTCTGTAGCATTACAACTGTGATCTTACTGAAGGGTTACATTCATTACAAATCAAACACATTGGCTTCTCCGGTTCAGGTTTTTAATGAGCAATAAAATTCAGGGGCTCTTTAGCAAATTCGGGAAGATTATATAGATTTTTAAATTTTGTTTTAAGAATCCTTAATGGATTGGGAACTTCCTGTGCTATGTCCACCTGTAGAGATGGTCCCCACCTTCAGGAACTTATAGCCTGTTTGGAAATAAAGAGCATGGCAGAATGAAATGGATCTACTGCTTGTCCTAGGCCCAGAAGGAGCCAGTGCCAGAGCCAAAAATTAAGCCCAAATCTTCATCTTCTATGTCTAATTTCCAATACTTTAATTGCTCTTTCAAAACTAGCATATCATTTCCTGAAGGTATGGCAAGGTATGTGCCATCACCAATGAGCTACTTTTGTGATTTGGCATGACCTGTTTCTTTCGGAGAACTCCTTTGCTTCAGTAGGATCAACAAATACTGCCACCTTCCAGCACATATGTAAAGTAAGAACTGCATTTTGGGAAATCTGCGTTCAGAATCAGTGTGACTCCCTTCTTCTTTCCTAATAGTTCTTGCTTTCAGAATTTGCTTTTTTTTTGTAAGAAAACTGGCAATTTCCCATAAAAGCACCTATTTTTCATAGTATAAAATTCCCCTTTTTTTTTCTTTTCCATATAGCACCAAGGGTTGCCAAGTTCTGGTTGCCTTCACCAATTGAGGTGGCTCTGTAGCTCTTCAGCTCACTATTGCCCTGGAGCGGGGCTGCGTAATTCATATCCCTTCTGCCTTGGAACTTGATCTTCATACACAGAAAAATGAATCTTTGATCCTAGAAGTATTACTGCCCTACCTGAATACAGGCAACAAATGCTGCTCTATCATTACTACTGAGGAGTTTCTTCTTTTCCTGATTTTAAATATAGTGTTTAATCTTTTGCCAGAAAACTCTCATTTGTACTGGAATACAGTAAGCAGTTACACCTACAGTCTTTTGTTATACCTAGGATCACCAGGGTGCACATCACAGCTTGCATGGCATATGGCAGTGCTTATCATGTCAATAACAGAGCCTGAATAATGCAATTCTTGGTTGTAATTATCTTTTATTATTATCAAGGGTCATTCCTGGGCTCTTCATCCTTCCAACTCATGTGGAATTTTGGCCTTCCTTATTAATTAAATAGCTAGTGTGATTGAATTAGCCAGTTAGCTCTGCCTGAAGGGATGAGCATTGATCCAGACAGAGGGCCCAATTCCACAAACTTGTTGATATGAGGCAGAGTCCTGCAAGGAGCTACTTGACAAGAGCGGGCTCGCAAGATTTAGCAAGCTCTTGTTTGTCAAGCCCCGTTAATTTGTGATTGTTAGACCAGGTCAAAATGTTTTATTTGGATATTTTCCATTTAGGAAAATACTGTTTGTAAAACATAAAGCCTTTCCTTGGGATATACTTGATTTAGCTGAAAAAGCATTTAAAAATGGAATAGAGGATGTAGATGTTGATGCCTTGTGTTCTGACGTTAGGGTTTTTTTTTTTTTTTTGGTCTCAGAATGACTTTAAGTAGTTTTATTATCATTTAAAATTTGCAAAGTTTAAATTGAAAATCAGAGAAAAAAACTTTAACCATTATAAAAAGAGTCCTGAATGTTCAAAGGTATTGGAACAACTTCACTATAAAATTCTCTATAAGAAAAAATGCCACACTAAGCAAAGAATTAGACTCTCTTAAACAGCTACTTCAGCAAGATGCTGTATATTCACTAATCCTAAGGCACAGATCCCTTACAGCAACAAGAAATGGGTATTTCAGGAGGGCTATGCACGTACGAAAGTAGCTGCGCATAAAGGTTCATCAGATCTGTATGCAAATGCAGCTCATCTTGCCTACGCTCCACCATTCTTGCTTCCTCTTCTCCCTCCCTTTATCTTGACATGTTTACTATTTCTTTTACACTGTGCTTCACTGAATAGCAGATCAAACTTCAAAGGAACTTTTAGTTTGAAATTTGTTTCCAAGCTCCTAAGCTATTCTTTTTCTGACAGCAGTGGATAAGAAATTGTCACTACGGCTGGTGACATGTCATTGGGAGATACAGAAAATAACAGATGGGCAGCAGTGAGATATCAGGAAGTAACTTATTTAAAAGACTGTGTTGACATCACAAACTATGAGAGCAGAGGGAGAATGACCCCCAGAAGGGAACCCAATCCCCACTGCTCTTTCTAACACACAGGTGTTTTGCCTTATTTATTTCTTTACATAGATAATACTGGATTTAAGGTTGTTTGAAGTTTTAAACAATTATGATGTTAGAATTAATGGAAACTATTAAAAAGGATTAAGAAAAGAATGAAGGGATTTGATCACTAACTTGTTGCTTTAAATGATACCATGGACATGGTTACTTCAGGATTGCTCATGTAACTGGCACAGCTGAATGCCATTAATAAAAGAGTCAAGAATCCATGATTGCAATGTGAGATCAATGGGTTATGACATTTTGATGTCAGGCTGATGGATCTGACTTTCTAAATTCAGAACGATTGATTATGACTTTTAAAAAGTATGGCTCATTATCAGCTTATCCTGGCAAGTGTTGACACCAGCTATACATAACACCCATTATGTTGTGTCAAAAGTTATTGCTCTGGGTGGCCATGACTTCTGAGAAAATTAATTACAAGATGTTATAGGATATTGCAGAAACCAAAACAGTACGTGACAGCTGCAATGAAAATACCATATAGGCAAAGAAAAGACTGTGCTCTTTAGCTCTGTGTAAGTGCATTTTATATGTAAAAGAAGGTGCAAGTTGTCTGCAAGAAACCTGTCCTTTCTGATGGTAATAGAAAATTATGTAAAAAAAACCTTGGGTTTTGTTCACTGCATTTTGTGTTTCAAATCACAGGTCACACAGATCCATGGGAAAACAGACTTTCTTGACTTCAAAGAGACCAGAGTTACTGCTAATTACTTTTGAAAATCTCATGCTATGCTGCACCCTATAGTTTAAATTTAAAAACAATGTGACAGTGTTTTATTTATAGTAAATTACAGCTCAGGCCAAACTTTTGCTCCAGAGCATAATTTCCACAGTAGATGACATGCACACTGTAATGTAGAGTATAGCGAACAGAGGCCAAAACAATATTCATGGTAATAAAATAATGCATTACTAATCCAGCCCAGTACACTGCTCTGTATTGAGTGCTACTTTCAAAAGAAGTTTAGATTACAAAAGAACATGTTAAAAATAATCAGAAAATGTTACACAAAATGCGACCTGTGCACCAGTACATTGGGGTTCTGTGTCTTCTTCAGGGATCCTGGAAAGGCTTTAAGGCACCCAGGAAAAATCGTCATAAAAGAGATTTTTGCCATTAGATCTGGCAGAGTGAAGAAAGGAAATAGAGAGGAAGAGATAGATTTATTTAGGTAAAGCACACCCAGTTACTGGCATCTGAATCAC
This sequence comes from Tinamus guttatus, assembly GCF_059628265.1. Taxonomy (NCBI): domain Eukaryota; kingdom Metazoa; phylum Chordata; class Aves; order Tinamiformes; family Tinamidae; genus Tinamus; species Tinamus guttatus. The sequence goes on from NW_028288923.1 coordinate 5,578,720, forward strand.
TAGATGTAGGGTATGCAAGATTTCACACAATTTCGAGCAGTTCAGTTTCAAACGTCCACATTTAACATTTTATTAATTTGGCTTAGGGAACATCATATTATATTGACTTTCCATCTAGGAAGCTAAGACGTTAGACAATTACAAGTTCAATAATATCACTAATTCTGCCAAGTATTGCCAATTATTCTGTCTCCCAAAGGGCAAAGAATACAGAACAGCTTTATACTGAGAAAATCAACTTTTTACATAAAATTAAAGGAAAAACTGGTATGAAAAATATTCTTTTAAACTAGGGAAGGGTCTATTGAAAGGATTTTTTCCTCTACTAGAATAAATTAGTGTTTGGTTGAAATAAGGTGGGGATTTACCCTCACCATGCTTACAGTAGGAGTAGGACTTTAACCCATTGGAAAAGCCAAGTTTTAGCAATAGCCTCTTTTTGAACAACTACAAATCATTCCTTTTGCAAAATTTGCTCTGTTCTGGGAGCTAAAAAATTCTTAAGTAGATTACGATGGACTGCCTTACGCATACCATGGATGATACCAATCATCCAGTTGTGATGGACTGACTTATTCAATAGTTCCGGGTACTGTTTGCACCTGGAATATGTCAGAATGGCTCTTGGGAAGCAGCGATTTCCAACACTCGCTATGCATGGTGAGCTGCTCTTTCAGATCTTTAAATAGGTCTGCGCATGTTGGTTTTGTGAATTCATGTTCATACATATGTTATTGACTGACACCTACATGGGACACAATTGGCTCCTGCTTTGAACCTGGGCTGAGCATACATAGAGTTGTGCTCCATTTCGATCTGTTCTTTTTTAATGTCTGCAGTGACTGGGGTAGATGCCTACACAAATCACAGGACAATGGTATCTGTGACCAGCACGAGTTAGCACTACTCTGACTTTCAGCTATTAATAGCATGATTATGAGCTAGAGTTTTCAGGAGAACAATTGCTTGGAGCTGTATCGGATCTCAAGAAGCACTGCTTATCTTCCATCACTGTACCAGCACACAGGAATGCTAAGAGTGAATACAGGATTAGGCCCTAAATTTCAATTCAGTACCATGACACGTTAGTGTTTGCCTTTTTTTAAAAAACTCCACTTGATTTCCTGCAAAAAATGAAAGCTGAATTTTCATAATCTGCCAATATCTGGTAGTTTTGACATGATGTGACCGTAGAACAACTCATGAACTACTAACTGAAGCCCTCAAAGCAAGTCATCAATTACTGAATTTAAGCCAAATTTTTTCTTCTTAATGGAGAAGTCTGATTCAATTTAACAAGGATGCTGCAGAATATTAATAGGGGGCTTTTAGAAAGTGCTATGAACAGCTACAGAATTCACTGTTCCATATTGTCCAGCTGTGGCAGTTTGAACGCTCTATAGAAGAGAACACAGTTCTTCATCATTTTTAAAAATAGATAAAAGAGAGGGAGGGAGGGAGGAAGACATTATGTGCCATATCTCCTCTAAGAATGCCTCTCCTCGTCGGTAAGTAATGAGTCACCTCCCAGCAGCTCCAGCCGTGGGCTTCTGGCACTGGCGCAGGCCTGTGCCCACCGGGAGGGCACCCTCTCCAGCGCAGCATGGGGCCACCCCAGGGTGGCTCTGCACTGCTCGTGCCCCCTGCCAGGCGCCGAGGACACCCTCCCCGGGGCTGCCTTACTGCGGGTGAGCGCCCTTCACAGCAGCGGTGCAAAGAGCAAAGGAGGAGCCGTTGACTCATCCCTCAAAGGTCCAGTTTCCAATTTCAGGCAACATTTAGCTCTTAAACTTCCAGGGAAGGGTGAGCTCAGAGTGACCAGGCAGTTGCTGTGATTTGCAGAGCACGTCAGACAATTACCTTACGGCCTTATTAATTTCTGTGAAGTCTTAACCCAGACACACAGGGATGGTAATTTAGATGCCTTGAGGAGTTATTGAACACCTCGTGTAAGAAAGACCTGTACATTTTCCTGTGAGTGACATCTCATCTTACTGTCACAAGTGGGTGATAGGTAGCTGATAATGCTTCTTACTTTCTTATTCCCCCATCAAAAAGAAGCAAAGCCTAGAGACACAGGAAAGCACCCAGTAAACCAACACAGGTGACTCTTCAGTATTTTTCAGACTGTAGCAGCTTATTGTACTCAGCACTGTACAACTGAGCAGCTAAAGATGACCCTTTTCGCAGAAAGCTTTACAAAGACAAGCAATGCTCTCAATAGGAAGATGGGGTAGAGCAAAAGTGGACAATGCAGTAAGCCATGACTTAATGTTTTGTCCATTTGCATAGCGTAAAATGAGCATCAGTTCCAGTTAGCTGAGTTTGTTTTGAAACCTGGAAGAGTATCATTGCCAGTGTGAGTTGCAGATGAAGTCAAAGACAGAATATTACAAAGGTAGGAAATAAATGGAAGATTGTCCTACAATCCTACGAAGTGTCCAAAGTATAAGGTCCAAAGTTTAAGGTTTAGGAAGGTAGGACGAAACCAGTTTTTAGGACATTGTTAGCTCTTATTCTCTGAAAATTCCTTTTAGCCACTTACCCAGACCAATAAAGTATCAAAAAGCAGTACATGGACTATTATTTAAGCGACTTGGAACACATACTTGAATGTTCCAAGGCCGTAACTTATGGATGTGATTTCCCCCAACCCCTATCCCATCCCATCCTATCCCATCCCACAGAAAACTTGTGATTTTATGTGCTTTTTTATGCATGTATTAAACAAATGGCACAGCTGAATAGCTTTTCTTAAAAACTGGACACTCACCAAAAAGAAGTTTGCCAGCACAGACAATTAGGCTTTCTTCTTTTAACAATAGATTGACTGACTGGCACATTTGAAATGCGAGCGTATTTTTTATTCCTCCGTTCACCCTTTGAGCTGATAAACATGAACAATGGGAAACAGCTGGGACAGGAAAACATTTTAGTTTGTATTTTCAAAGCAAGCAAGAAATAAACCCATCAGTGAGAGCCAGATCACATCTTCTGCCTTAGGGGTAGTCAGCAATTGGGGGGAAAAATACGATCCATATTTTTAATCAAACATTACATATTTATTAATGTGCAGCTGGCCTATTGTGTGCATGATTTTTTTCTTTAGCGCTGCACTGCGTCCGTCAGCCTGACATTGTTCTGTAACTGACATTGCTCTATAAGGAGCTGGAAATGCACAGATTTAATAGGAATCATTGAGACAATTGCTTTCTGTATTATTAGGTCTGTGTGACGTAGGTACCATCTGAAATTCAATTTTAGAAGAAAAATAAGATATTGTTCTATCAAGATAATATTGTGCACCTGTGATACGGTAGGAATATATACCCTCCCAGCCTCTCCTATTTTCCTTCTCACTCATCTAAGTTTGCGACCATTTAATGATACGTGCCACTATTTTGTTAAAAATGTTCAGGTAAATGTATTTTGATCCTTATTGAGATTAAACTTTCCGTACATATCCCTGGTAGCAAAGGTTGGGCTGTTCATTAGTTGGAGGTTTGGCCTTGTCAGATTCCATTGACTGTTGGCTAAAAGGATCACTTTATCATCATTTGTCTGCTATGGAGACAGTCTTTATTCAGCCTTGATTCCTCTGGGGTCACAGCTGTCATAACTTCACTTGCTTTATAATGCAGACCCCAGTTTCACAATTCCCTTAGGTAATCGTCTAACAGATTCAGTTTACCTTAATATAGGTAATATGTTACTTATAAAGAAATACAAGGGAAAGGAAAGGACAATATTGCTTAAAACATCATCCTCCTAACCTAACGCTTGGTATCAATCATTTGAAAACAATGTAAAACTCAGCAGAAAAGTGTGTTTCCCTTTTGGGTTTAAAATGAGATCTGAGTTTTACTCTCTAATCTTATAGCTGAAAATCTTTACACAGAACCCTCAGGCCTGCTTTTCCACTGGTGAAGGTTGAGATAATGTCATAGATTTCCATAAGGCTATGGTGCTTTGGAGACCAAGATCTTCACTTGCTCATCTATCCAAGATCCTGCATCCCGGAAAAGTCTACAGGAGGAGCCTGAGCTTGTCTTGATTTATTCTGGGGGATTGTTTTGATTTTGGACTTTTTAGAACACCAAATTCTGCCACCAAGATCTCTCATTGCAAAATATGTATTTCATATTTTTGATTCTCTTTTGTTTAGCTGAATGCAGCTTCTGCTACCAATCTTCTCACTACATAATACGATTTTCCTCAAAAACTTCTCACCTCAGTGGGAAATGCTGGACATTCTCTTGCCAGTTTTTTGGAACCAACACAAGCAATGCAAAATAGTAGTTTCTCCCTAACATCATACCGAGAACAAACTTGAACCACGTCCAGTCCCTAGGCTTCTGGCTCTTCACTGCAGCAAATCTGAGATACTGTTCCAATATCTCTTTGGGACTCTCCAACGGTTCTTTTAGGTGACCAGCAATTTGGGTGGGAGCACTGCTGGAAAAGCAGATCCTCCCCTGGCATTCAGGAACATCAGCAGGCATGTGAAGCAAATATTGTGGGCAAACAGTCTATCTATCTGCTGAACAATACAGATTCAGTCAATTTGAAACCATAGATTTGACCTAAGGTCACACACTAATGTTTTCAGATAGAATTCAGTCAAAAGACGGACGTGTCACTGATGGCCTTTTTTTTTTTTTTTTTTTTTCTCAAAAATAGAGGCACTCCCCCAGAAAGTGAGCACGCAGGGGTGTTTCTGGCAGGAGAATTTGGATGGACATCTCCCGCTCTGAAGTGGGTCCCTCTTCCATGGAGCTAATCCTGTTTTACACATGCTGACACAGAACTGGAAATTAGATGACATCCCTCAACAAGAGGCCATAGAATCAACCTCTGTCTCCTATTGGTTTAAAACATCCTGAAATGTTTTACAAGAAGTGGAACAGTTTAAACAGGGTGTTGAGAGAACTCACTTTTGAGTACCATGATGGCTAATACATTCACAGTGCAAGTTAGACACTGGCTTTTGCAGAATCAGCTTGACTTTATAGGGGTGAGAAGCTGAGCAGTTTCAACATTTGGTCTCCCTTCAAATTCCCATTATAGAGCAAGGAAAAGAAAAATCAGAGTGATTTTCTAAAATCTACTGACAACATCAGTTACTGTACATAAGATGAGCACACTTCTCATAGTCCCCACTTTGTTTCTTTAAAGGGCTAGACAGAAACATCTGTACGCTTCACTGAAGGTAGCCCCCTCATTGCACTGCTACAGACCTACCAAAGCATCTCTGCTTTTCACTGTTTGTTTTCAATAGGAATGATGTTTTTAACATATCACTGAAATGTACATAACAGAGACAGTTCTGAATGAAAAGTGTTTGCATAAAATTATTTGTGTCCAGACAGAAACCCTTTTTTTTCAGGTTATTGCTCAAAGGGATTTCACAGACAGATCAGGCATTACAAAATCCATCATTAAAAGAAGGTCTTGCTGTACAGAAATCTCCGAAAGAAAAAAACATGTGATGTGAGTTTAATCTTCAAAGAAGGCAATTGCTTTGGAAAGTTCTGCTTTCCTTTGCATTTGTGGAAGTTGGAATGGTTTCAGTGTTGTACACTGGTCCCAAACCTTCCTTTTCAGACACAAGAGGATCCAAACGCCAAATCCACTTCAGGATCCACTTATTTGACACTTTCTTTTCGAATTGTTGCTTAAAAAAGTGATTGGATTTCCCGAAGATTACATATGCTCTATCAGCTGCATATTTACACAGTATAGTTTCCTTCAGATTCCACTCAGTCATATCTTGTGAGAGCATTTGTGCTCTGGCGTGTGTTGAATTTCCCAGCCAATATCTCGAACAGAGTTTGAATTTCATTTAAGCTTCTAATCCAGTGCCAAATCTCACTGCACTGTAATATCTTAATTGTTGTAGGTTGATAAGCAAACAAGGAAATGGATCTAGAATGCTCTGGAAGATGATCTTTCCTGTAAATTTGAGCTTTCATTCCTTTCTTATTATTCACTTCCAAATATCTTCCTTATATGAAATTAATTCAGAACAGTTATAGGGCAAATAAACATGACGGAGAGGGGGGGAAAAATAAAATAAAATAAAAAGAAGCAATCTGGCAAGAGTGGCATAAAACCTGGATATAAATGCCTGCTTCTAAGTGCATTGCAGCACCATCCATGAATAGAGCCTTTAGGACAACTCATCTTACAAAGGAAAATGTCACTAGATATTGTGTTCATCATTAGGTGTACTATAGTACATTCATTTGCTTGTACCCCACTTTGATTAGTATACAGCAAAGATGGCCACAAGCACTCAGAAAGTTTTATTGAGGTTTAAATCTTCATTCAAATGATGTAGAGGGGTATTGAATGAAGATTTAGAACTCTATAAAGCTGCTTGGCAGTGTCTGTGGCAATCTAGGCCACATAAAAACTGAAGTGCTTCTACTTTGTTATTGAAACATTTCTACTATAATTTCTTAATATTAGGTAGAGGTCACACTGTTGGGACATTACCACATCTGGGAGTATTTCTCTTACAGAGGAGCCTGTCTGCTGTCAGTTGTGTGGGATATTATAGAACATACACACTGTTGATGTCTAGGAGATAATGGAAGAGGAATTGTTACTGCAATTACATATTATTATGCTTTTCAGAAGATAATGTGGGTTCATTCATGTGAGTATTTTGAACTAGCAAATACCATAATTGCTGACATGTCTGTTATAATCCTAAATCCAGTTGACATATCTGATGCACTGTTGTGTTTTTATCTGGCCAACTGCACATGCAGTCCTTATGATTTTCCTTAGCCCTGCGCGAACTGTGCAAACAAGGAACCCAAGTGTCTGCGCATTTCACTTGCACTTCTGGCCTAAGTAAACACTCAAGAAAACAGAAGGACAGAGCACTGTAACTGAGCTCTACCCTCGCCCCAGGAATACAGAATTCATCCATGTGAAACCAGGATAAGCGCAAACAATTTGAACATGCCGTAAGGACAAATTTATGAAGTAAGTGTGTATTGTTTCAACTGTCCTTTCACAATATATTGGCTTGTCAGAGAATCTGTAGCAAATTATTCACCCAGTCACTTAAGCAGCAAACAAAGGGAGATGATTAAGAAACACCAGTATTCTGAAGCAGCAATCAAACTGGCCCAGCCAAGGGGTGATGAAGAAGGACAAACCCAGCCAAGAAATGGTGCAGTCATCGCTCTCTACAACCACAGGTTTACAGCCAGAAATTCTTTGCAGACTTTGCTATGGTAGAAAGCAGGAGGACCCAGATAGCAACAGATAGCTACATGGAACAGGAAAGTGCTTACATTATTCTCATGTTCACATTCAGTGACAGAAAATATTTGGAAAAAAGATACGTATTCCTTCAAATTCTAGCTTAATAATCCACTAGAGGGAGCTTATGTATAACCTCTGCTAGGCCAATAATGTTAAACAGAGTTTGGTTTTGCATAATTAAAAAATCTGAGGTACGTATCTATTGTCAAGCAGTCTTTGGACCTGGAGCTCAGTAATGGCATTTTTGGCATCTCCAGTTCCTACCAGAATAACTACTTGCCTTTCTCTCAGCAGAAACAGTGATCTGATTGGAATTAGTTGGGATTCATCTTCACCATTGACAAAGTCAAGAAACAGAGAAATGGCAGTTGCTGCTGAAGGGGGGGATATATACTTGTAAAAGGTTTAACTTTTCCTATCTTCTGTCTTCATATTTTAATTCTGAACCCCTCCTAAGAAACAGAAGAACAAGGCAATCACAGTCACTGTCTCCTTATTTCAAAGGCAGAAGGTTTTGACCACAATGTTCAGAGGGAACTGCTGGCATTCACTGGGAAGCCAGAATGCCTCCTTCTTCAGGAGGGAGTTCATGCAAAATGTGTTCTCTTTCAAAATATTTATAAAGTAAAGTTGCTACAATGCCAATCTAATAAAACACAGATTTAACTCTGTCATATTACATACAAACTCAAATTTAGTAGCAAAGATGCAATTGCAGTTATGGCTCTACTTAGATCTAGATAAAACACATTTTTAAGGTATGCATTTATAAGGTACAGTCTACTTAAGTGATCAGATACAGTATCGAAAAGCTTATCATAAAACTTAAGACTACTCCATCCTTTACACTCATTTTGTTACCTTTTCTCTTCTTCTTCTTTTTTTTTTTTTTTTGGTAGGAGAGAAAACTTATGACTGCACTTCAGCTGTCACCAGCTTTCAAGGTTATACTGATAGGAATGAGACATATATTCCTAATCTGCATACCAACACATTGAGAATGCAAAGGCAGGCTTTTTGCCATTGTACAGATGATGATAAGGTCTTAAGTCTTTTGAATTTCTTGTGTTGTACTTGTATTATCATATGATTTCTTAAGCCAAGGATGAATATGTAAATTTCTTGCCACTGACTTGCTCCAAAATCATGGACATTACACTTGCACAGTGGCAATTCAGAGTGTAAAATTGATTAATATTTGTTTTCAAAATGACATGCAGTGATGTATGGATCCTTTTACAACTTAAATTAATACTTTAAAGAGATGAATGGTCTCTACAGAGGATGTTAAAGTTCAAGCTGAAAAATTTGCATATTTATATTACAACCAACTGATAATAATTGTTGAAACAGAATGTAATGTGGTTCGTTTTTCATTTTAATCTGGTTGTACTCAAACACAGGACCTCATTAACTTCCAGCAACTAATACAGCACTATCAGTCCCCGTAAAACAGGCTTGCCTTGAATTTATGAATTTCAAAGACTATTTCCAGTGGTGAATCACTGTTAAACACTGGGTCAGCCACTAGCACGTGCACTCCATGTCATATGCCATGGAAGCATGAAAGTTACCTGGTCTAAAGTACTTGAGAATCCCATGGCTAGATGCCACTCGGTTTGAAATTAACGTACTTTACGTATCTCGTCTTTGATACCTCATTTAGATAGACAATTTTGCCCCAGATGATTGGGGCAAACGATTCAGGATTCCCAGAAACTGTGAAATGCAACTCCACCTATTTCCTAGGCTAGATAATACCATTTAAACGTACAAAATGAACAGTTGCTTTTTCTTTTTTTCCTTAAAAAAGGGAAAAGTGTAGGACTTGAAGGTGATAAGAGAACACAGAAGGCATTGAGGATACAGCCCAAGTAAATTCAACCTCTTCAATACCCCTTATCTATACAAATAAATACAGTTAAGTAATATTTAAGGGGTAGGGAGATTATCTTATTTCTATTAACAAAATAATAAATTATTTTTCTAGATCATCTCATATTTTTACATTTAATCTGAACCAACCTGTGGTCTTGAAATTCCATAGACCTAAGAACTTCATTGACCCAGATGTTTTTATTTTCCCGGGAGGTTTGGCGTAGGCCAGTCTGATCGGATGGGAGAGCAGCCGAAACTTTCATCTACTTTAATAATAAAACAGCTACAAATAACTAAGGATTACTGGTATTTATAACAGCCCCAAAAAAGATGTCTGATAGATGGGAAGAGGAACATTCAGCAACTCTGTAAGGAACTGGAATGTACACATTACTAATAAGGCTAATGTGAACTTTCACTTAAATGAATGAAAATCTCTAAAATGTCAGTACATGGATTTATGATTTTCCATGAATACACCAAGATATCTCTTTATAACTTGATTAAGAAGTTGTCTGTAGGTCTCCCTATCAGCTGCAAAACACCTGGAAGACCTGGAGTAACAAACTGTTCCAATTGCACAGCAATTGCACCTTCAGTTGTTGCAGCTTTATAGTGCTGCAAGAATCCAGTCTCTGTGTGCCAAATGGCAAAATCAGTTTACAGAATAAGCCAGAGAGATACCTTGTAGACTTCCCAGGCTGTATCACATTATTTATGTTGCATCCAAGCCACCACAAATACTAAAATGAAATCAGAAAAAAGGGCAAAGTAATTCAAATTCTCCTCATTAAGGAGGATTCAAAGTAATTCAAATTCTCCTCATTAACTCAGATGCATAATGGTTTTCAAAACAGCATAGGAAATTTTAGGTAAGGAACAGAGAAAATATCTAATATACAGCACTGCTTCCTGCAGTTCTTGAATACTTCATGATTGTTCCATCACAAACATAATATTAAAGAATAGTATAGAGAAAAGCAACAAGTACACACAAGGTTTTGGAATCGATAGATAGGTAGGATTCCTTCATTTAGCAAAGGAAAAGGGTGAGGGACAATTTGAGAGGGTCTATAAAAACATGCCTTAATATGGAAAAGGTGAACTAGGAATAAATAATTAATATTTCTCATAACAGATTACATAAGAACCAACCAGTAAAAGCACCACATGGCAGATTTATAGAATGTAAAAGCATTATTTCTTTATCCAGTTTTAATTTAATTGAAACAGATTTCTATACAAGAACTGGATGTTAAAATCATGTCTGGGTTTGGAAGGTGACTGGAGAAAATTCAGGCCGAAAACATCCATCCAGGACTATTAAACACAAAGATGCAAATGTAAACAGCAGTCTCTGAACTCAAGATTGCTGGAAATGGTAAGAATACAATGGGGAAAGCTTCACTTTGGTTGCCACAGCCTTATGCTTTTTTTTTTTTAATATATATATATATATATATATATATATATATATATATATATAAATATCTGCAGGAGACAGGATATAAGGCTAGATGCTTGCACAGAGTATAGCTACTGCTGTGCCAACAGCAGCAAAATCAAGAACTGGAACACAGGAGCACTTGTTCTACTCGAATCACAGCTGTACAGATCACATAATACTTTGGCTTTCAAATCCCACCAAACATACTGGCAAATTCTCTTGGTGTAGCAAGGTTCTTAGCCACTGAAATTAGGCATTTCTGGTAGAAGTTCTCACAATTCCTATGGGGCAATGAGGGTGAGTTAAGCCATCAGAAATAACATATTTACACATGGAAACTGTTAGCAATACTCCTCTTCTTTCCCTAGAGATAGCTCTATTGCAATAGTCCTGGAAAACATCCGCGCATGCACTTACACAGACATCCTCACGATCAATAGATACATTTAGAAAGCCTGTTACAGCATGTTGTGCTTCACAGATTTTGATAATATCAATCATAATTGACTTAGATATAATCCATCTGACTTTCAGTATGCTGGGGTCAGCAGGGGACGCAATGCCTCACTTCACATCAATTACCACATATAGTAAGGTGGTGGTAAGCAATTCCATTTGATAGTTTGCAGCTATAAATAATTATATAGCAATAGCAGTAAAGTTGGCTCTTGGGCACAATACAGAATCATGAATTTTCATTTACTTATATCTCAGAAGCTGTTAGGCCTGCTGCTTTGAAATGTGAACCCCTGATTAGCTATATCAGTCTTTATATTATTTATATTAACGCAGGATATGCAGCTGCTAGATAATTTTGGATGAAGATTTTATGCTTTCTCTTATTTCGTATGAGAATACGAACCAAATGACACATAAGCCCTGATTAGAAAGTGCTATGACAAAGCAAACTTCTCGTGCGCCTTTATTACCATGTTCCATTCTTCATGCAGTTCAGGTTCTGTTCCATCCAAGTCTCTGTGGGATTTCAGTAAGACACTTTTTATATTCTACATAATAATTCTTACCAATTCAAAAGCATAGAGAGTAAAGCAGGTTTATTAAGCAGCAGAGTAGTGCAGAGTAGATGTATTAGAGATTTTTTACTTTCTTGATTTGGCTAAGTATCTATTCCTTTTTAATTGCTATTATTTATGATACATTAGGCATTAACTGGATTTAATGGGCTACTTTAAGCAAAAGGATTTTGACCCATGTGATTAAGAGCATCTGTCAGCAGAAGTAGAATGGACATAGATATGAAGTCATATTAGGAATAGGGCAAAAGCATGGGAAGGTGTTTGGCTGAGTTAAGTCAGAAAAGAACCAAGTTGAGAAACACCTAAGGAAGGCTGGAAAACTTCCAGAAGCAGAGGATGATGATGAAGAGAACTGGAGGAAGCAATCCTCCAGTCTTCTAAAATATATGGGGCTACCTCTACAGTCCATAAAACGCAATCCAATTCACACCAGGTTTTAGAAGCGACATGGAAGTGGGAAGTGAGAGGAGTGAAGATACAAGACAGACAGTGAATTAGATAACTTATTTGCATTTAAAAAATCTACTTTCTTAATCGTTACAATCAAGCCTTTTCCAGAAGGTGGCAAGTGTTTGGGGGTCTCCATGACTGGTGCCAGACCAGGGGTAAGTAATGGAATACCCTAATAAAATCATATTTCTGTATATTTTTCTAGATTGAAATGTGCAGAAGAAATGAAATTCATTAATGATGTCATAGACATTTGCTCAAGAGATAATGATTTAAAATAAGAGCAGTTACATGTGCCAAAGGAATGAATTGTATTAGTACTAAAACCATTTTGAATGAAAAAGGGCAGGTTTACTGTGTGGTCAAGTAAACGCCATATTCTTAATTATGATTTGATAGGGTGGATCTAATTTTAGTAATGCAACTTATGTGAAAATAATGCAACAGCAGCTTTGGGAGAGCCAGGTCATAGCCTGTAGAGCAGCATCTTGCTGATCAGAGAACTGGTATTTAGCAGCATGAATTGAGCTGCAATCAACAAGCAGCCTGATTTGTGTTCTAAATTGGTGTTTAGCAGCATGATCTGAACTGCAATCAAGGGAGAACTCTGAGCATTTTCTAAGGGGAGCAAATGGATAGTTTCCAATCTCATTACACAAAATATTTGTAGCAGTTTAAATTAGACTGGAAAAGAACCCAAATTATTCTTACATGAGATCCGTAGAAAGGGAACTTTCTGAATACATTCAGAGCACAACCTGCACAAATGTAAAGGTTCTAGTACAATTTCCACTCCAAATGGGTCCTTTATAATTTTCTACATTTCAAGAGGAAAAAAAAAAGAAAAAAGAAAAAAAAAAAGACTTGTGAAAAGTGCTTTCCAGAAAAATAGCAACAAATCTTGTTAGCAAGAACGGTATATTGCCTCAAAATGACACAAGTTAGTTGCCTGATGTCACTGTTCAGAAGGCTTAAAGAATATAAAGTGAATCCCTAGGCATAAATATTATTAAATAACTTGGTGGTCATGAACCTGGTGTGTTGTGCATCTTCCCAGTTGGCACTGTTTTTCCTGTATCACGTCATCAATCTGGTATTGTATGAGAAATTTCATTTTTTTTACAATATTCTCACAATCAAATATTTTAACAGCCAGCTTCCAGTTTTGTACATTTTGTGTTTATCTCATGCTTTTCTTCATCTCCTCACTCAATCACAGTCAACGGTCAATTTGCAGATCCTGCTACCCAGCCTGTTGCCCTATCTCTGCATATTCATGAGTAAAATCTTTCCATATGCACATGGCAAACCTTTCAAACTGTCATAAGGAAGAAATAATCACCTTTTCTTTAAAATCTAACAAAGGCCACCAGAGCTGTGTTCTTTGTATAATAGTTAACATTGTCACTAGCAATCAATTTATTTTACTGGTAAAGACAGTATTCTCATGACAAGTCAAAGACCTTTGGAAACAGTACATCTGTGCCTGCTATTTAAGTACACAGAGACACAAAGAAGCAGAATATATTAGAAACAAAAAATATGTCAGCTTGTATAATAGTCCCATTGTTTGCTCCACCAGCGAGGGACTGTGCCATAACATATGACGCTGAATGTGCTTTTCTTGTTCTCTAGCCTTCATAATAAAGTATTTGATGCAAATACTGCAATCACATGGAGAAGACGCGGATGTTAGTTGTTCTTGCCTTCATTGATATCCCTGCTGCCTCAAGAAATGTGTTTTATGAATTTTAAGAAACCCAAACAGAAGATCAATGGGATCTCATTTAAATGTGCTGACTTTAATAGCAGGTGCTTTAATTCACCATTGGCTCAATATAGAGGCTAAGGTACAGCACTGTAACATTCAGCAGATGACACTTGTATTGAGACTTCTACACCAGGCTGCTTAGTTATTTTGCATAGGAGGCACAGAAAAAGCAAAGTGACAAGGCAATACCCACAGCTCTATGAAAATACATTAAACGTCTCTTTATTGCACTGTAGCTATATACAATCCTGTGTGATACTTCCTTAAGGCTAGTGTGCACAGTTTACATGAGAACAGGTTTCCAAAAGTGCATGATGAGCTGGCCTAAGTGTGTTCACTTGCTTATAAACCTCCTCCGGCTCCAGTGGCAGAAGTCTAAGGTGGCAGCTTTAAACATTTAGCACAAGCTCATATAGTAAGTGGCATACTATGCCTTAAATACCCAGCATGGACCCTCGAATTATTGAATGCTAGAACAGCTGGTCCAGTTCAGTCTTTTGCTTTGCTTGATAAAGAACAGCAAGGAACTTCTGACATAAGAAAAAAAAAGGCAGGAATAACTGTGAGGAGGACTGTGACTCGCCATGGGGCCAGAGACAGAAGGGCACCCCGGGACCACCCCAGCTAAACTCCGGCAAGGGCCGTTCTCCCCGGCAGCAAACAGGCGGCTGGGCCAGCCTGCCTGTCCTCCGGCTGCATACGCAGCTCTGCACTCACTGTCAGACAGTGCTTGAAAGCTGCTAATTTTTCTGTAATTGGAAAAGGGAGGTATTTCATGAGGCAAACAGGACAGTGAGGCATTCATTTATCACTGCATACTCTGCTATAAAATGCTACAGAGCACATCTTCTGTAAGGAGCAGCAGCCCCAATCCTAGTCCTATACAGGGTTGCACATCTCAGAGCCATGCAGCAGACTTCAGGATTATAGCAGGGTTTCCAGGCTTCTGCATTATGAGACTTAAGTGTACCCTTCCCAAATCATTTAGTAGGAATGTATCAGTTCTCTTCTGCCTGTCTGGGCTTCTAGTGAAAGGATGGCAGAGGCTGATACTCATCAGCTTCCCCTACCTAGGGGCTATTACACATTTCTCTAGATAAGAACATTGTATGTGGCCAAGGAGCACCTAGAGCTTAGGAAATCCACATCTCCATTACTGCTTCACACCTTTTTATCTCATGGAAATCAAGCAGACTTCAAGAGCAACAGTACCTCAAAAAGAACTTTAAACCAACCTGAAATAAGAAGACTAAATACTGCCTGCGGTAGCATGCAGCCACTATGAAGCAACCTGAAGCAGAACCAGCAAAGCCACTTGAAAAGGTCTGTTAGAGGTACCTGATCTTATGCTGCTGGATGCACGTGGCCATTAGCGCCCGCAGGAGCGGAAAGGGCTGCCGTGGTTAGCACAGAGCTGAAGCTCCTTGAGACACATTAACTACCTCAGTAACCCTTCCCCCAGAAACTGGACATTGTAACAGAATTCCTACATCTCAAAGGGCCACTCTGCAAACAGAGATGAAATCTGAATATTCAAAAGTTCAGCTGTCCCGCTGAGCACAGCTGAGCCTCTGCAGCTTAACTTCAAAGGCATGAGAGCCATGAGAAAGGAAGCCAGGCCTAGCAGCGCACAGTTGACTCAGCAGTGTGGCCTGGCTAGGCTATATGACTATTGTCTGTGCACTATTGAACGGTATTGTAATGCACCCAGCAGATCTTCAGCTTTGGAAGAACAGGCTCAACATTCGGCTATTCTAATGCACGGTTAAATGCATCAAATTCTTACTTCACTATTAACACGCATTTTAAAAGGCTATGCAAATTCAGAGTATACCACTGGTATATTATACCTTGTGTTAGGTAATGATTAAAGCTACACAGTCATAGCAGGACACAAACTTTGCCAATACTGGTAGTAGTGCTGGGACCACGTGCTCCAGGCCATGCAGATTCTGGATCCTGGAGCACGTGGCTGAGGGCTGTGCAGAGAATGAGTGTCCCCTCCTATGTACCTGGGCAGCTTGAGGGCATGTACCTTGCCCTCAAGCCAGGGCATGAGCTGCTGCTGGATTGAATTCCAGCTTCCTGGGCACAATACGAGTCTGGCTTCTGTGGCTTCTGCAGATGTCCAGTAACTATATCTAGTGTTTCTGCCTAGCACTTCACGCAAGTTCCTGCAGTGAGATCTTAACATGCTGAAGCTCATCTCTACTGCACAGGTGTGAGGTGCCTGGGGCACTTCTTGTATGAGCAGAGCTTATTTCAGCAGCAGCAATTAGACAGGTCCCACTTCAGCAGGCTGCGGTGCAGAACAGCATTTGCCCATTCCTTAGGACTGCCACTGTTGCCACTGGGGTAGCTGGTTTTGGCTAGGACAGTAGGCTAGGAGAGCTTGCGAAGTGTTTGAGTGAACCATATAACTGTAACACAGTTAAGTGGTAGCACTGCTGACATCCTTGGCAGAGCCATTAAAGGTTGCTGCATTCGAAAAGTAAGGCTGATTTTTTTTTTGTCTTTTAAAAACATCACTTGAAATATAATCTGTTTTTCAGTTGAAACTGAAATGTTCAAATGAACTGTAATCAGTTCATTTACTTGTTGCCTCTTTTACCCTGACTGTAAATCTTTTCTCTTGTGGTCACTTTTTATCTATTGGTCTCTTATAATTTCTGCTCTTTCTCTGAGTCTCAAACTGATCCCTGTTATGCCCTCTTGGCCATCATTTTCAAATTATTCTACTGTGACACCCATTCTAAAAGATAAAATTATAAGAGAATTTGTGACACATATGCACAAGTAGCTCAGTATGCCCTTGACTGGTTGCAAAAGCATCATTGCCTCTGATTATGATGACTCTGAAGTCTAGATGGTCACAGTGGAAATGTGGACTGGTAACACATCGATAGGTCCAATTTTTCACTGTCAGGGAAAGCATTTTTTATGATACAGACATGTTGAAGTGAAAAGTTTGCAAGAACATGCAAGGTGGTGGGTTGCAGTTGGGAAAAACATCTTTACATGGAAAGTAGGCATAGAAGTCTATCCTCCTGAGTATCTTTAAAGAATACAGATCTCACTGGCCCTTGTACGTCATATAAATGACATCAAAAACACAGCATGTATCTGGCAGCAAAAATATCTGATGGTTATTAAAAAGTGAAATGATGAGAGCTTTTATATTCAGCACATTGCTTATTTCACATGTCACTGGTCTGAGGATGGAAGGAGTAGGAACAGACTCTAATTCTAAAAACTTTTATACCTTAGTCTTACTTAACAGAAGAACTTGTATGTACAAATACCATGTGGAGAGCGACGTGTGAACTCAAGCACTGACCACTCAGTAAACTGCCTAGCTGGCATACAGTTTTGTCTCACTATTGTATAGTTACAACTGCAAAATTGGAATGCTACTGAAAATTCATATAATCGAAATAGATTCCCTCAGCAGAGAACCTTCTAATGAAAGAACAGAGCCAAACTTCAAGCTCTCTCGCAAACAGGCATACATAACATAGGTATTCACTTAGTAGAAGCGAAAACCTACTTCCATCTAAAGATGCTGGGTTGTGCCAGGGAAGATGAGCACCTGCTTTCTAAACATCCAATTTCAAATAGCTGCCCATCCTCTTTATTTGTTTATCCTACCAAAATTGCACACAACAAGCACAGTAATCACTGAGCTGCTCTTCTTTGTTAACCACTTCAAAAATTGTTATCTTTAACAGAACTTTGAAAGTAGTGAATCAAAGTCTTCACCAGTGTCCTATATCATTTGTATCCTGCAGAGACTCCCTCGTTGCATCCACAACATTTACCATTTATTTAGTCAGAAAGGAGGTAACAAAACAGTAGGTAAGAGGTTTGTGAGAGTGCAACTACATAACTTACAGGGAAGCTGAAGCAGCTTTAGTTTTGAGCTGATTAATTAGCTGCATCATGGTATTGAGATGATTAATACAGTTGTATTGTGCTCTGCTAGCCATGATTTCTGCAATGACAGATTAAATATTTATTTTAATTGCTACCAACAAAACAAATCTGTTCTGAAGGTACTGTTAGTACAAGGCATGTTAGATGTTAGCTTAGCTGATTAAAAAAACTGTGTTCAATTAGATTAACATTTTTTCACAATTTCTACTAATTCAAGGCATTCTTGGTAATTCCAGCAGGCAAGGTAAGGATTGAACTGGCATAGAGAAAAGACATCCCAGTGATTCCCTCAAAGGGTTCCTGTCATGTGAGGGATGGGACTGTGCTGATGAGAAACCTGTCCTGCTAGTGAACAGGCTGGCATATGGTGCTGCTTCACTCCAAATGGCCTTTTGCTGATTTTCTGCACAAGGGTGAATTTTATATTCCAAAAATGCAGAAGACTCAGATGGAGGGGATATCAGTTTAATATGTCACTATCCAAATTTTCCTGTTTGTCATTTTCTTGTTTGTCAACTTTATTAAATATAAAATTGCCTTTTTGAAAAGAAGGTGTGAATTGCCACTCTGCTCACTTATTCCAGTTAAGTTATACTAGTGATACTACTAGACTGTCTCCAACCTGTTCAATATTAAGGCAATATTTTAATAAGATACTACAGAAGTGAGATGTTCTGTGAGGGGAAAGACAAGGAAAAAATCTTTTTGTAAATGCAGAAATTCAAATGTTTTCATGAGACAAAGACATTGGCTAATGATTGTAGATGATTTTATGTGCAGTTTAAAAAATATGAGATATCCTTTCCTATTTTATTAAAAGGTGCCTCTACAGCATCATATGGCTGTTTCTAGGGAGAAAATATCATTCATTGTGACTCGATTTGAGACTTACAACTACAACTGTCACTTTAGCTTAGTTGAAACAAATATTTACTATTAGGCATAGTTTAGTCATAGATTTTATGAGCAACTCTTTCCATATCATAAACTTTCAGTTCTGCTGAGAAACTTAAGTTGCGTTAATAATAAAAGATGAACATTATTTTCCATTTAAAAAGGAAAAAAAAAGGAAAAAAAAAAGAATCTGACAATCAAAGCAAGCCTGTTATACTTTCCTTGCTCTAACAAAGTGGAATATTCTGATTCAAAATGATGAACTAATAACCTCTGCATATAAGCATTAAACTACCTATAGTAAAGAAAAAAAAATAAAAAAGCTTTTTTCATTTGGATTGTGCTGATAACATTTATTTTTTCTTTCCATCTGGAAACCCTGTGGGTATCATGAGAATTGTAGTGCAGCTGATTGGGGTCATATGTGAGGGCACTGGGATCAGAGCCAATGTCACGTCCAGCCTCCTGCAGCTTCAAGAGCTCCCAGAGAGATTGTAAGTACAAATCTGTGGCATATTGGGAAATGAGGGTGGTAACAACTGAGGTCAGTGGCCAGAGTGTTTGAAATAGTCTTGGGAGCAATGATCAGTTCTTAACCTGCAGCAGATATAGTGAATGGAGTTTCAATAAAGAAGGGTCTTGTACTCTGCAGGAATGATGTTCTAATCCTTTTACTTCATAAAATTGAGGTAAAATCATAGAAATATGTGAAGTTCACAAATTTGATTTAGAACATCTCCCTGCATTTGGCACAGGAGTTAGAATAGCAGATCTCTCCCTTTTTGTCTATTTACTTAATAACATTGCCAAGAAGGAAATTAGATGACAATAAAATAAGCAAACAAAAGTGAGTTTCCCAGTCCCCTAACATGGCAAAAACCTGTATCAGTAGAAGCAGATGTGTTCTTCTCTGTGCAGCTCTTGCAACACCTTCCTGAGATGGAAAATGATGCGGAAAATGTAGCAAATGTTTATGGTATAGTTCCTATCACAAAATACGAATTGATATATCTCATATAAAATTGTGTAACATTTCATGGACTACAGAACATTATCACGATTTAATAAAGGAGGCAGTGAACCACAGAGTCTAAATGTGCTGCTCAAAGCCATGCAGCAAATCAGACAGCCAAGATCCCCATCCCTAGTCTCCATCTAACTATGCAGTGGTACCTTGTCAAGAAAGCAGGTATACAAACACCAGTACAGAAAGTGTGGAGATGACCAAATTCACTGCCTTTATACTGCAAAACATCTCTGTTCAAGTCAACGGAGAACTTTGAGAAGCATCCTCACCCTCACAAAATTTATCAAGAGAAAGCCAGCTGAAGGTGCCACTCTACAAATCTAAAACTCTGCTCCCAAAGGGCTTTGCATCACTGAGCTCAGTGGACTCAAAAGACTCTGCTCACACCCTGTGAGATGACACATCATTTGTGAGACAAAATTAAGGAAACTGAAGCTCTCCATTTATTTCAGTCTTTCTCTGGGTACACCTACCAACATGTAGGTTCTTCTCAGAATTCGGGCCTGTGGCTGCCAGGTCTGTGAATTCTCACAAGTTTGGGTATGAGACACATTGCAACGTACAGCTCAGACAAGACGACAGCTATTCTAGGCATATGCAACTGGACCTCTTAGCACAGCTACTTAAGCTTCTGTAAAGCACTTAGTAAAGCTATTGCTTTACGAGTGAATCCTCAGGAAATACGGGATACTGAACAACTAAATCAAGTGAAATTTTAGGGAGACTTATCTCCTTTTTGAATCTTGCACTGTGTTCCATGAGTAACAATCAAGTCTTCTGATCAAATTAGTTGTCACCATGCCGTTGCGTATGAAAGTGGGAGGAGAGGGCAGATAGCGGTTTTGCATTTCCACTACCCCAGAATATCAACAGCTGAAGCAGCAGATCACTCTAGACCTTTCCAAAATCAGTTGCTACTTCCTCAAGAACAGATGCATCTTCTAGAGACAAGTCACCAGGCTTGTATTAGTTATTATGACACAGGGGTGTGCATGAGCTATCCCGCACTGGACAGACACACTCTGGACAGCCAAACTCCTGGGTCTCACTTCCACCCACATTGTCTTAAAATATCCTCTCACTCACAAGAAGCCTGCAAAAACTACATCTGGATCTGCAGATTTCCCACAATATCATTGGGTACCTTTAAGTTGCTCTTTTCCTTTCCAAGTTTTTTTCCTGGCAGTTCTCTCCCACCTCCTGTTCCCTCTCCCCCAGTTAATATGTTACATCTTATTTCATGCTGTGACACCATTAGTGGAACCTAATCTCCTCTCTGAAGTAGACTATTAGTGTTGGTAGGAGCCACTTATGAGGTCACACACTCCCACAGCACTTATCTCAAGTGAATGCCTTGTAACTAATCAGGGAAAGGTAACACGCCACCACTCTGCCCACAGCTCCCCAGCACCCACATTCCACTCATTTACACGAAGACAAACCCCGAGCAGCCCGAGCTTTGTTTTTTTTTGTTTTTTACATGACAGAAGCTGTAGCCCTTGAGTGACTAGGATGGAATGAGAAGGGAATAAACAATTAGACAGGGCTGCTGGAACAAATCCTCCTGTTTCATTTTTCTTCTTCACTTGTCTCAGCGGGAGTAGTTTTACCTCCTATTGACACCCATTGTGCTCTTGGCTGCTTGCTATGATGCAGCTGTTTTTTTAATGCCTATCAGCCCTCTGCCTTTTTATGATACAAAGGTGACTTGTTAATACAAATGTTGTTGAAACCTTAATAACAATGAACCCCAGATATTGCACCTTGGCAGGGAATGCATCAATGCTTATGGATTCATTTAAAAGTCATCTGAACAAGGCTGCTGATTTTTTATTTTAGAAATCTACACATAGGAAATATGTCCATTGCATTATCCTGACATTTCTAACTCTACAGGGTGCAATAATACAGTATTATAGTTCTACTGTTTCCTGTGATACTCACTTACCCTCATATTTACCATTTTCTGTCTGCTCCAGAGACCACCTTTAAAAAGAAACTCAGTTCACCAACTAAATTCTAAAATCCCACTTTTGCTCATTACTCATAAAAAAGCTACCTGGAGTCAGACGATTCTCAGTACCTTTGTCGTATCACTAACAAACCTTCAGTCCAAACCAAACGTCATTACCACCTACACCCCGTCTTAACTGTCACTGCACTAAGCTGTGTGACAATCCTATTTCAAAAAGGACATTATCCATCAAAGTCACGTACAAGAATGATCACACCTCAAATGGCTGCCTTCAAAAGTAAGTTTACAGTTGTCAGAAATGACAGACTGGTTCTTCTTTCTGTTATGATACCGTTACATGGATGTTGGTTTAGTCACATCAAGTCCTATCAGGTGATGTATCCTAGTTCTAAATGGTATTGGATGAAAAGCAGATCAGGAATCCTGAAATTTAATAAGGATACTCATATAACTGACGTTACTGTGCACAATTCTCTCCATTTCCAGGTATTTATGTAAAGGTTTCCCTAAATTCAAACAAATGATTTTTTTTTTGAACAGAAAATGGCTTCTAAAGGTGATTTGGACCTTTTAAGCCAAGATACTGAAAAGTATTCTTCATTAAGAAATACACCCAGTGAATGACTTACAGTAAAGTGTGGTTGCCTCTAGGATAAGACTACACTAGTTTTTAAACAACTGGCAGACACTAGGCACAAGTATACAGAAAGCAAATTAATATCTAAGATATGTTTAAGGATCACGATCTAGCTAGATTCCCTAGTAGGAGATATCTTCACTTTTTATTTTTAATCAGTCAAGGTCATGTACAGAAACCAACTTAGTTGGTAACAGTGGGGGGAAAGTCTACCTGAAGATGCCATCTTTGTATGAAAAGAAATGGGTACCAATGTGCATGAGGCTGTTATGCAAAGACTAAGCAAAGAGAAGGGTGCAAATATCCAGAGATCAGTTTGCCCTAGGGAATAAAAGCTTTTGGTGCACAAACCATAAAAGTTGAATGATTCAGAAAGTGAGCTAGACTGCTATTGTAATTCTTAAGTAGCAGAATGACATAACACAGCTGCTTTACACCTTGAAAGCCATTTCCAGTGTTCCAGTGTCATATTTTCCCCCACTCCAGATCATTACACTCTTGCATGAAACTAATCAACATTACAAATTGAAATTAATCTAGCAAACAGGCTGTTTCTTATTATAAAATTATTAGGTTTCATTGCACTGTTTTAAAAGCGCACACAGGGATTAGCTGGAATTTTGACAAGTGACAACCACAAAAGCAGAAATAGCTCCTAATACCTGATTTAGAAGCCTTTGGATTTTGTACTCCTGTATTGTGAACAATAGAATCTTTTTTGGACCCTTGGTTTATGCTAGGACTCTGAGTCACTGAATATTTTATGGTGTTCAATGAACTACAGTATGAGTCATTCATCAGCTTTCAAGTATTTTTGGAATTGTGTTATTTTGCTTAAAATTGCAGAAAAAACAAATAGCAGAAGTGATAAAAAATGCAGCATTGTAGATTTAATAAGATCATGTGATGGAATCAGAGCATATACACATCAGCATAAAAATTAATTTGAACAAAAATTAGGTCTAGGAAGGAAACGAGGGATTCAACAATGAATTGTTAGAGAGTTATTGTATTCTGAACAGGACCCATTTTACTGGAGCTAGTTATGGTTGCCAAAAAGTTCTTGCCTCAGATGTTGTCCGTGCTTACAATACTTATTTCCATTCTCTGCTACATTTTTATCATTTCTGCAACATTCTGCAGATATTTAGGATTTTTACAACTGCTAACCGAGTAAGATGACCCTAGGAACAACAGATAACATATGAAGTGCATCATACACAGCTAATTTAGGTCAGTGAAGAAAAAAAAAATCCCATTGAAAAGAGTCAGTCCTACTGCAGTCTACAAAGAACTAATTCCTGGTATTAAAAAGTGATCATTCCTAAACTTACATATCCTTTTCTTGCCGCCCCCCCCCCCTTTTTTCTTTTGTAGTTGTTTTCAATAGTACACAAATGACTACATATCATAAGTAAAGGCATCAGCATAAGGGCCTGAATCATCATCCTCATTGGAAGACAGGGAAAATAAAGAACAAAGCTTTACAGGACGCACATGAAGAGCAGTGGCAGAGCTCACACCCTTGTGTTCACGATGATTATCCAACACTGCTTTTCACTGAGGTTCAAGCTAAATGACATTTAGTCAGGGTTCTCTTGCTCAGACAACAGCTTTGGCTTTCTAGAAAGGCTGAACAGAAGCCATTTGGATTGCAGAAATAAGGGAAAGAATTGTGTCAAAAATCTGGAAGTTTTTCTGCCTCTGAGAGCCAATACTCTTGTGTCACAGGGCTTTGCCTGAAAGAGAAAATTTTCTTAGATGCATGACTGTGCTTGAGAGCACCTTTTTTTTTTTTTTTTTTTTTAAAAACCTCTTACTACGTAGTATAAATGAAGTCAAATAAGAATGGCCTCATGAGGCTTCTTTGGATGGAACTAATGAGTTTACACTTTAGTGAATGCTGAAAAAGTCTTCCTGAACACACAACTTCATAGCAGTTCTCAAAGAAAAGCTTGCTCATTTGGACACCATCTATGCTGCAGCACGAGATAACTAGTTCCAACTGTCATTCACTGTTATCAAATCTCTCACAGATGAGAGGATAAGGAAACTGCTTCATCTAACGTGTACCACAGAAAAGATGGTAACATATCTAATCTGTCTGAACCTCCTTTCCTACTGCAAATGTCCCAGTCTGCTGCCGACAAAGAACACCATGCAAGTGATGGACTTCTCCTTCCATACTATGAGGAGCACTGTACAGAGAGGGAGGCCTTTGGGAGCACAGAGCTCATGAGACTGGACATTCAGCTTTTAGCGCACTGATGCTACCACCTCTCCTATGACGACAGGAATTGTTACCAGTGACGCATTTTTAAAATGAAATATTTGGCTAGGATACTCTGATTTGTCAAATATATATATATTTTTAATCAAAGCATTTAGGATTCTAAGAATTAACTGGGGTAGAAGTTCCTCAGTTCAAAAGACAGAAAGAGGGCTAGGGTTTAGTACTCAGCTGGGCAATGGGAATTGTTCAGAGCAGAGAACCATTCAAAGAATAACTCTACATCCTCATTCTCATGTATTTTATATGCTGATATATCACAGGGTGTAAATCAAGTGTATTTATAAGTAAATAGTAACACGACAATAATCAAACTATTTTTGTCATGAAAAATTGCATAAGACGTCAAGTTGTTCTGATACGGAAAAATTAACTTTGGAATAAGAGTTTCCCACACAGCTCCAGTATTTCTCCATTAATTGGTGAGGAAACTGAGGGAAAGGATTTGTCTGTCACTAGAAAATCTGCACAAGACTGTTGCAAACTCCTCCTGTTGTGCATGAAGGACAGGTGCCAGTTGCACTGGTTCTGTATTCTCTGTTCTGGAAAATTTGAATTTTGCGTTCCCAAAGAAAGCTGGCTGCCCACCCACCCTCACAGCTACAGCAAATAGGATTTTTACAAACTTACAAATCTTGTTTGGAGGTGAATTCTCACATTCGAAGTATTGAAAAATAGCAGCTTACAAATCAAGCTAAAGAGATGGGGGCTGTTTCTCCAGCTACCCCTATAAATGGAAAGCATGAGCTAAACAGGTTTTTGTCTGCAGGTAAAAACAGATAGTATGCACTCAAATAGGGAGGATAAATATTTTGTTAACATTTTGCAAGAAAGCTTGTCTAGATTTTTGCTGACAATTTTTCTCTGAGCAATTCTATGAAAACATTCTCTTCAGTGTAACAGCATTTATCTCAGACACTCTACTACATCACGTAATCATATCATTCAGGCTTGTTTCAGGTATGGGCTACTTTTCCATTAATTATATTCCAGGCA
Organism: Tinamus guttatus; assembly: GCF_059628265.1. Taxonomy (NCBI): domain Eukaryota; kingdom Metazoa; phylum Chordata; class Aves; order Tinamiformes; family Tinamidae; genus Tinamus; species Tinamus guttatus. Next base: position 5,604,336 of record NW_028288923.1, read on the forward strand.
CATGTATACATATCAGAGCTGTTGGGATGTCTATTTCTATTAGTTTAACAAGCCCTGGTATTAATGAGATTGCTCTATAATTGAACCTTTTCATGGGTCCCTTGGTGATGAAATTATGCTAATCTGAATTTGCAACCACAAGGCATCCATCATACTTGATCAAATAGTAAACATCAACAGTGATATGCTCGGAGTGTAAATGCGCTGTTAATTATTACAGAAATGAACAAACCCCATTATTTTATCCTTAGATTTGCACAACTTAATACGATGGATGAAGACAGAGTGTATCAGACTTCCACTGTGTGGCAGCATGGTCCACTTAACAGAGGAAGAGCTTGTAAATATTGTGATATCTTGAGGACTGACACACTGTGTGCGTAGAAGAGAGAAGCAAATGGGGATATATTTCATCTGCTCTGAGTCACTGTTGTGGGAAACAACGATACTGATCAGTTACATACCTTTAAAAGAGAAAAAGCATCAGATTTCCCAACTGCTGTAATTGTTCAGTCCTAAAACATGTGTGGTTCTGGGATCACCACAGGTTTTAAACGAGGGACATATATCTCAGAATATCTCCCATGGAATAATTTACATCAACTTCAAAAATGTTTGTAAGCATAAGATCTCAGGCATCTAGCTTAAAAAAAAAAAAAAAAAAAGATGGATTTGCACAGTGCCTGTGTTCCTGAAGGCACCCTTCACCACCTACGGTCACAGCATACTAAAGATAAGAAGAAAAAAAATCAGGCCATTTTTAATTAATGACATGAGCAAGAACAGAATTGTCAATTTTTTGGCTGTGGTTTTTTTTCCCACTAGGTGTGATCATTGTGACAGTATTTTGTAATATAGCAACAAGCACATTTCAGTGTGAGCTGCTTCTATTGTTGCTTTAATACTTTGAAAGCTGGACATAATATAAAAGAAAATAAGATACTTTATCATTGTAGTTTAGTATCATCACAACCCTAATACATAGTTAGGGGCCAGAGTACTCTTCCACAATTACTCTACTAAAAGAAATATATCTAAATATAGTGACTTTATGAATGCTGCAAGATATGTGTTCCACTAATATGAAATACATCGTTGGCAGGTCTCAAGGATGGTTCCTAAAATCAAGATCATTTTCTCTTTTTGACCCTATTTCACTATCTTATATAATGGAGTGTAGTGGTGGTGGTGATACTACTTCTAGGTTTTAACCCAGTTTGACTCATTTCCCTTTCCCTTTTTAATGTTTAATGAAAGCATTTTAACTGTACTTGTAAAAAAAAAAAATCATTCTCTAAGCCATCAATCTGCATATTCAATTAATGGTAAAATAAAGGCATAAATATACTACCATTGCATAGTTCATTCGGTAATAGAATCATATCATTCAGTGAAGGAGGATTCAAAAACATATTCAATAAATTCCAGACATAGTTCAAAATAAGTTCCTAGGATTGATGCAGCTCTGGGGAAATGCAACATATGGGGCTACAAGTTATTCACTCTAAAATGATCCTACTGCTGAAAATGAAAGCAAGCTCCTTGTGATAGAACCTGCTCCAGTATTTATGTCACTCCCTGTAATCAAGTGAACTGCAAAAGCTTAGGTTGATTTGATAAATGAATACAGAAAAAGATTTCTAAAAACATACTCATTGGATTTCTGCTCTTACTGTACATATTTAAAAACACTCTCACTTTAAAACTGAGTGCCAAATCTTTTCCAGAGACAATGGCACAGAAACAAGATGAAAGGGACAGTGCTGCCTCTTCAAGCTCTCAGGCTTATCGGGTATTTATTGACGTCCTGTTAATGACATTTTATCCCCTACTTTCCTTTATTAAAACTGAATTATTTTGATACAGATACCCGTCATGGCCAGAGTCTCGTAACACAGAAACAATATGTCAAAATACTCCCCAAATCAGTTTTGCAGTTTCTTCCCTTCCCAGCATTTGCCAGGGGAAGTGCAGGGGCTGCTTGGGCATGACACAGCTCTAAGCGCCATGTTCTGGCCCTGCTGCCCTCAGCCGGGCACGCAGTACTTAGTGCACAAGACCACCAAAATATGTTTAGTAACATGGAAGGTGACAGCAGTGCTCCCCCTGTGCGTGCAGGAGAGGGTACCTGTGATTTACTCGGACATTTTTTCTACTACCAACTGCCAGGGAATTTAGTTCCCATCTGAATTTATGCTGGTTGTGAAGGAATGAAAGCTCTCTCCCAAAGGTGTTTTACCTCCTTTGCTTTAGCCTCAGTGACACCTTACCAGGCAGATGTTGGCCAATTCTGGCCTTATTTACACTATTGTTATCACTGCTCATCTCAGCAGCCTGACTTATTCCAGTTTCAAGCAATACTAGTGTTAAGCTCTCTCTCTTTTTTTTTTTTCACAAGTTGTTTCAATCCTTCCTTTTGCTTGTTTTAGACAGTATTGCCTAATGCTGTGGTTTTCCTCCTAAGTGCTTTTGTAACTGCCTCCTGCTGAATCAGCAGCCTCTCGTACTGATTATAGCCATGCCAGCTATATCAGATTGACTCTGCTCTGTGCAACCACCTATGAGTCTTAAACCATACAGAAAAGCCTTGAGATTCACACATAAGAGATCAAAATGTCAACAGACAAGAAAATTCAATGGAGGGGGAAGGAGAAGGATATCTATTTCAGCAAATACATGTAACAATGTAAATAATAAAAACATCTCAGGTTTGTGCCACTGTATGGATTTGTCCATGCAAAGGCTCTTCTAGGCACAATGTAGGACTGCCAAGCACCATCATCTGCGATCGCAGACGCTGCTCCTAGATCCTTTCAGGTGCCTCCATGAGTCCACACGAGCTTATGCTGAAGCCAGCGAGGCTTCGCAGACCCTTCCATCACGCTAATGGCACAATTACCCTAGCAATAAAGGTACTGAGGCACTTGAGAAAATGTGACCTACAAGTGTGATGCTTTTCCACTCAACAAATTGTATTTTCAGATCTCCCCTTTGCTCCTCTTGAGCACAAATGCATAGCCCTAGCTTATGGCTAAACTTATGTCAAAACTTTTGATCACGTGCACAGCAGAGCTCAGAGGCAGGGGAATGCCCTTAGCCAGGGCTGAACCAGGACTTTTTAAAAATATTCACATTCTGCTCTCGGTATTTTCAGTGCTAAAGAACCCACAAAACCTACATTTGCCATTACCTGTGCTTGTCTAATTTCGGATTCCAGTCACTGAATTTGTTGCTTCTAGAGTTAAAATTCTCTTATCACACCTTTTCCTCAGTGCAGATATATAAAAAACCCTATATTTCTCTTATGTAAGCTAGAATAAAATTATCTCATCAGCAGTACCATATGATACACATACACAAAGCATCTATTCCAAAAGCCAAAAGTGTACTGAACATTTCTATGATTATTTATTACTATGCTCAATTTTATTATTTCCACATAGCTAAATGTAAAATACGATTAGTTGATGTTCTTTTATTTTGATGCTTTAAAAATGAAAAACTTTGAACTGTTCTTAACTCTCCTGGAAATAAATTTCTTTTTCTATCTTTTCATACTTCCTTAATCATTTTTCCACCATTCTTGGTTTCAAGTAATCAAGAAGATTCTAACCTCTCTGTGGTCTTATTTATAAATAAAATCCTTTTTAACAGATTTTGTAGTTATATTTTAATAGATATTCTCACTTTCTCTCCAAGCAACAGTAATGAACCACACCTACAAATCTCATTGTTTCCTTGCCTGTGATTTCTAAGTATTTAATAAAATAATTCAAGCAGCTAAACTACGAACGTTCCTATTAAAAACAGAAAATCCTTATCTAATTTAGATCTTTATTATTAGTATCATTACTATGTACCAAAGCTATTTAAATTTCTAATTCTGATAATGTATTTGCTTCTGATGCATATTCTAACCATGTTTGACCATCTACTTCATTTTTTTTTCCTAACAGAAGACACCTATGAATTTCTATCATAAAATCTGTCTTCAATAATACTGATCATCATCTAGACGAGAACAAACATTTCCAAACCTTGAGTGCCACTGAAACAAGTAGAACAGTATAACTAAATTGCTATCCTCTCCTTCTCATCCATTCAGACTTTCCTAAATAAGTTATTATCAGCTAGCTGTTGTAATTTCCCAATCATGCAACTCTTACCACTAGGGTTCAGTAAGAGCTATAGTCAAATTATTATATTATTAACAAGCAATTACAATCCTTAATTGTTTAAGAGAAATTCAGAACTGCTTCTTATCTGTGTGCTCAATATTGCACAATAATGTACAAATGACACTTAATCAGTTTCCCTGCTGACAAGCACATTCATTAGAATGTAATTTCAGACTGAACATATAACATGATATTGCCTGTTTCAAGTATATTTCTCTCTAGATCCTTTCCCTTTTGTCCAGGATCTCCCTTTGTACTTTTGAAATCAATATAGTCCTGTTCCTTTCCTGACTGGGAGTCCCACACCAAGCAAATAAGCCAGAAGCAACCCCAAAATACAAGCAACAAAAGTCAACACTGGAGTAAAACGCCAGCAAAGGTTAAAGCACTGCTGTAGATTTTTCTAACTTCTTAACATCAAGAAACTGTCCTTCTGATACTTTAAAATTTAGGTCTCTCTTCAAATTTCAGTCCCAATTAGTTTATCATATAAAATCCAAGACAGATTAGAACGCCAAAAGAGCTGTAAGCAGGTTTAAAGCTTTCAAGTTAACTCCCAGGAGTTATTCTACAGCCCAAACTATTATTCCCATTCACCAGACAATCACCGAGTAAAAGAACGTTGTTGTAAGGAAACACTGGAGGTCCAAGTTAGTCCAAGCTTCTATTCAGAGAAGAGCTGTAGTCAGCACTAGACCAGACAGACATGACTTTCAGATTTCAAAACGCATGTAACCCCTGATTCATCAGTCTGGGAGTTCGGAAAAATAAAGTATTTCTTGTGTTAGGAGAACGAATGTATCACTGCAGAACATTGCATTGCAGAGTAAACATAAGCTGAACTTTCATGGAATACAAACTTCATTAGCTAACTATTCCAAAGCTCCTGAAGCAGATTTACTCTTGCACCCTTCCTAATATCTTGTGGCTGTCAATACTTGTCACCCATCTTTTCCTAGATGAATATATCTCGATCGGTATGCTGGAGATAAATGAAATGCCTGTGGATATCCACACGCATTAAAGTGCCAGGCATGCTCCGAATCACAAAAGGGTGGGAGAATTGACAGGCCAGGCTGGAGCACACAAGTGGGCAGCGTACATGCAGGTGGATGTCCTCATTTCCTTGATACTCTGAGGGGAAAGCCTCTAAAATGCCACCTGAAAACTATACAAGGCAGTCTCTCAAGGATCACACATACATACATGTGTGTATGTATATATATACGTACAGATATGTAGATGTGTGTGTGTGTGTTTTTATATACATTCAAATGGGGTTTTGTTTATGTTGCAACAGGTTCAGAAGAGGCAGAAGATTAGTAAGAACACACCTACCCCTCTTCCTACACTGGACCGTCTCCTTAATGCTCCATTTAGCCCAACTTCTACTAAACTTAGAGCTGGCAGTTTCCAAATATACAGCTTTTGCTGCACTAATTACTGTTCCTAGTCACATTTAAACTACCTGGCAGAAAGCCTGCGCTGAACACCTTGCTACAGGTATTCAAGCAGATTCATTTACAGCCTTTTCAAAGAACTGCCCCCTTCACCAAAGTCCCTGGGGGGGGAAAAAAAAAAAAAAAAAAAAAAGAATCTGATGATCATTCTGATTCATACTGTTTCTAACCTGTTAAATGTTCTAAACTAAATCTGTTCCTTATGTTTATTCTGTTCACCAGTGTGCTCACTTTGCTCACTTTCTTGTGTGCATGCGAAACCTTAAGACTTGCACTGCAATCAGTTCATTTGACTCTTTATGCAGAATATAATACTCCTTACTTACAAAAAAACACGCTCCATGGTTGCAGGTTGCATAAGGACAGTGACAACTATTGCCCTGCAAAAAGATTAGATGGATGTGCAGATAGGGTCATGTGCCAGGAAAATAGCTTAATGTTGACAATGTATGAGCAAATTCCTAACCCTTTCATTAGAAAGAAACTAGGTTTAGTAAATGAATCATCACGTAGTTTTAAAGATTAGTTCATGTCCACACTTCCCTCACTTCGTAAGTTCGTCCTTCCACCTTTCTTTGCCTTAAGATTGCAGGCATCCTTAATTTCACACAAAGAAGACTCCAGCTTAGCACTAAGATCAGATTCAAATCCACAAAACTTGGAAGAGTTAATTTTAAGGTTATCTTCTGCTATCCAGTTGCAGAGTTATTAAGTTCTTTAATGCAGCTCTTTTAGCCTCGAATACAATGAACTTACCAAACAAAACCTTTAAAGTTATACTGCAACAGTTCAGCCTGTTTTTACAAATTATTTACTGTTTTATAACTTTTACCTGACAGACCACACAAATGGTACTTTTCAGTCTAAACGAATTAAACTTGCTGGACAAATTTCATAGCTATACAATGGATATAGACTATGTGTGAAAGGGTGAACTGACACCTAATTAGATTTCATTTTAACTCTAGATCTGCAATTATGACTTCTGAATAAAAGTGGTTGTTATTTAGCAGGGTAGCCTAAGCAATGCACATAATTATTATAATTATTGTGTACCTAATGATATCTAATAGGAGTCAGCATTGTAAATAAATGCTGTAGACTGTTCAGCAGGGTGGCCTGCACTTTGCAGAAAACTAAATAACAAAGGTTAATAAATATGTTTGCAGATGATTGTTTTACAGGAACCCTGGGCAGCACTATCTGTTGGAGATTAGCTACATTAGGACTCAACAGACCAGAAAACATCCAGAATAATAGTCTTGGTCCCAGCTTACAGAGGCAGTATACTAAAATAGCTAAACCAAATTCCTTCTGCCCCCCAAACCCCAATTGTCCTCAAGAATAAGCTATGCTGCTAATTTTATTTATCAGATTACATAATGGATAAAATTCATCTTTATTTGTTGAATGATACAAATTAGAGAACATGAAATCAGCCGGTCAGTTCTTATGTTTAGAGCTTCTATTTAATTCTCAGAACCTTAAGAACATAAAATGGATACTGCTCTTTGAAGTGTAGATTACAATAGCTGCAGATGCTGCCTAACCCCTATTTGCACTGTATTAGCAGAGGAATTGTATTTATGTAATGAAGACAATGTCCACTGCTGATATAGATGACACGTTATAGATTTAAAATTGCATGTGTTTGCAAAGTGCATTTCAGAACCTTCAATTTCCAAAGTCCATTGTGCTTTCAATTATCTTCCTACCCAGGCAAACCAGGGAGAGACTAATCAAGCATAATATCCTCACATACTTCCCACTACGCCTTCCTTGGAGAGGTCAAAGGCCACTGTCAGATCCCTATTGCAGCCTGCTCTGCCATGGGAAACCCTAGTATGATTTACAGTTTACAGCCTCCATCACTAAAGGCAGCCATTAGTAACACTATGCCTAGCTACAAAATAATTAAGCATTTTGTTATTTAAAGTTTTCCCACAATACTTTTGAGATAAGTTTATAATTTTGTAGGTATTTGGCTAGCAGTCAGCTAGGTTCCAAAAAGTGAAAGAAACCTGCCCGCAGTCATAGTTCCATTAATGTATTTAAGGTTCATGCATTGATTTGAATGTAAATATTTCATTTTGAATAACAGGCCTAATACTGGCTGCGAATGAGGGGAAACAGTATGCATCTCTCACATGTTAGTAGATGGGTTATTAACTGAACGCTATCCTAGAATAAAAGGGCATAATCCAGATAGTCACCTAATTGCCTCCTGAATGGGAGGTTTGTAGGTCACCACATAAAAGCTATCCCCAGGAGAACTTTCCATCAGAGACGAGAATTGGCCACTCACTCATCCCCGGGTGGAGGCCGCTCGTGTTAAACTGGCTCTGCAGCGAGAACGAACAAGCCTGTGCCCTTCCCCATCGCCCGCCACAGACACTGCCATTACCATGTCACCTGAGGAGGAGAAAATGCATCCACGTCGCTACAAATGGCTTCATTTTTATAAACGCTAAAAATGACACCCATCGGACAAGCTTAACAGAGGATAAGAGTAAAAATCCTCCTCACAAATAGACCTCCCCTTCTCTCTATTTACAGTTAGTGAAAGGCAGAGCAGCTTAAAAGTTTTTATCCTACTGTGGCTATCACGTACCTTCCATAAATGCATAACTAGAAACAGTACATTAATATATGTTTCAGCATATAGTTCAATAAATATGTCAGGCATATACCAACAATAACAATAAAATATGGTTTTTAACCTAAATTTGGTTTATTAGAATCTACTGAAGGTGTAGCTGTCAGGCTGAAAGTAATTGGTCAACTGAATATTATTTTACATTTAAAAAAGCAGCAACGCTTTTAGAAAAAAATGAGAGGACTCCCTTTTGGTTCAGCTTTCAGCAGAGGAATAATGTGAAATTATGAAGTTGATTCAACTCAGAGAAAGCATAATTTTTTAATCATAATATTTTTGAGCCACAAATGGAATTCATTTTAAAAATTCATGAATTAAAGATATGCTTCGAAATTGAGTTCAGCTTCCTAAAAGCAAGTGTAATATATCTATACAGTAAACTTAGGCATTAATGTAAACCAATTTCTATTTACATTTTGATTGCTACCTCATATCTATCAATTAATGTACTGTACTCATAAAACACATGCTTAACACCCAGCTGACACGTGAAGAACTTCTATGTACATTACAGACTCAGTTTCAATGCAAACTACTTTGTTGGGCAACAGCATGTGTGAAGTACTGCACTGGCACCCTATTCTACCAACCCACTTTTCTTTGATAAATTCTATACCTTAAAGAATCTAGCCTAAAAGAACATTAAAGCAAGAAAAACCACCCGTTGCATAGATATTAACTAGGCTCTAACAAATTATTATTGAGATCACAAACACCAATTTTCTCTGATATTACTGATAATTTTAATTCACAGAACTAATATTTTCCTCATTTTTTTTTAAAAAAGAAGTCTTTAAGAATAAAAATAAAACTATTAAAAAAGTTTGCTCTACTCAACCATCCATTAACTTTCATATGAGTGTTCTCTCTCTTTCTGTATCTATCTATCTATATATAGACAACAGGGTGAGTCTACCTATTCAGCCTTTGGCAATGGGTATATTTTGGAAGTTGGTGAGCTCAGAGTGACCTTTTACTCAGTGAGTAGAAGAAACAGCCTAAAATAGTCCAAACCTGCTTCTTTTTATATAACTTCGATCTAAGAGTAGCATAACAGCTTAGTAAGAGAAGCTGAACAAGCGCTAAGGCAATCTCTAGGGTGTACAAATGAAGTTAGAAATTTATATATGACTGACCAGTAATTATACCAAAATATGCCAGCAATGATGGATTTGGTAAGACAGATGGCAAGCTGAATATTCTAATAGAAAATAGGATTCTAAAGCATCACTAACAATTGCAAAGGTGTTTGCAATGAGTTCATTCCTTTTTATACATGCAAAATACACTCAAAAGCTACAAATGCTGTGGAACAAAACCCACTCTTTCTTCCTCCCTCTCTCTCACTCACTCAAATCAGCACTTTCAGTAATCTAGATCCACTTTATCGATTACTCTAGCTGTTAGGGAAGACGTGGTTGTTTACATTGAAAAACACAACTCAGCATGTCAGAGGAGGGCCTTTCGGCACAGGCTGCAGCTCAGCGTTTCAAGCTTCTTTAAACCAAGAAAGACTATTTGTTTAAAACTGCTTGAGTGTTTGTGTTTTGCTCAGTGTTCAAATGCCTTGATAGCCCCATGAGTCTTTCCCTTGAAGCTGGTGCTGTGAGTACAAATGGTTTGTTAGTCATGGCTGCACTGGGCTATTTAAGCAGAACATCAGAAACGTTTTGCTCTGAGAAAGCAAGAAACTTCCAGCACGTAAAGACAGTGCTGGCTAACTCACATACACAGTACAGCAAGCTGAGAAAGCCATCCCTTGTATGTAAACGTATCTTTGGGGAAGCATAAAAGGAAAGAGAGCAAAAAAGGGAAGGTAAAAGCCATTCTGTTGTCCAGATAGCCTGATGAAAAGCTTTGTGCCATCCTAGCCTGCCAGGGGATTTCAGGGCATCAGCCACTCGAGCTCTTGAAAGGGTCACACTGCAGTGTCTCTTGCAGAGATCTCTACTAGAGCATTTGAAAATTTGGGTTCGCTATCAGTTATACTGGATGACAAACTGCAAATTTGTTTCAGTAACAGAGCTCTGCGCTTATTTACTGCATGTTTGTTAGAACCTCCTTCTCAAGGAGGAAATTTGGTGTGCAGTATTGAGAAGCCAAATTCAGCTTTGTCTGAAGGCCCCTGCACAATTAATGGCTGTGTAATTAGCCAACCTGTGTAGGTGCTACTTAGGTCAATAAGCCTCCTAACTCAGGTGCCTCACTTATGCGCTGTGCTTCTTAGGGTAAATATCCCCATCTATTTATAACATGCTAAAATTGAAATACTGCCATTATGCCTAGGAAGAGACATTTCCATGAGAAGGAAGGTTTGTCATTATATAAAGTGTCAAAATTTATTACATTTCATCTGCCGGAAATCTCTTCTCTGCAAATAGACTTCCAAAGTTGACTATAATCTCATCTTTGTTCTCTTTATTGTACTGCACTAAGGGGCTTCTACTGAACACAATAAAATAATATTACAAGAAGGAGAACATCTGATACTAGGAAATGATTTGTTTGTCCTTATTTAGCTGCCCAGCACAGACTTGATTGGTAAACTAGACTATTTTTATTTTTTGTAAAGATTGATAAGTACAGATTATTTTGTTAAGACTCTTTCAGCGAACTTTCTCCTTAAGAGGTCTGACAACTTACTTTCTCCGTGTAAAGGCCAATCTCAAAGCAGCTAGAAAAGATGCAGTTGTTCTTTTAATATTATTCAGTTCAAAGCATCCTTTTTTCCTATCTTTTACATACCCAAACCTTCAAAAAACCTTTCTGAATTGGGATATATCAAGCATTTTTTTTTTTACTTTTTGAAAGCAAGCAGTGGTAGAATGAATACACTTGGGCAAGATTATTTTGTTCTTTGGTAACTTGCTAAAAAAAAAAGGAAAAAATAAAAAGGCATCTTTTTTTACAGAGAGGATTTAGAAACAAAAAAAGTTGTTTTATAAGAAAGGCTACTTAAGGACAAGAATAAGAGGAGATTATTTTGCACAGAGGATATGTGCTGGTCAAGCACCAGAGAGTCAGGTATATAAAATATTTGTCATATGAAAATGTTTATGGTGTGTATCAATGGAAAAATCTACATTTTTAGGTGAACTAAGGCTTGTTTGAATACCAGCTTTCAGATTTGCGGCTTCAAAGGTCCATTTCAGGTTTTCATGCTGTTACAGGAAGTTAACACAGACTAAAACAAAATAACAACAAAAACAAAATAACTAGGAACAAAATAACTAAAATGCTAGCTTTGTGTTCTCCTTCTAGCGGGAGGGTTTTCTTCCTTGACCAAGATATACTGACAAACAAGATGTTTAAGCTATTTCAGTGGTGAACAGCCCCTAAAATAAACCACAATCCATCAGTAAAATCTTTCTTCTCACTTTTAAGGACTTTGAGCATTTGCAGTAGTTGTTTGAAGATTAGTCATTGTACTATTGCATATAAACAAAACTGCCAACTTGACTGCAGATGGAAAAAAAAACAGCTAAACAGCTAAAACTTATTAACTCTAGAAAATATGTATTAATTTGCATTTATATTTATATTTTATATTCAAGAGGGATGTGGAGCTGCTGGAGAGAGTCCAGCGCAGGGCTACAAGGATGATCAGGGGCCTGGAACATCTGCCCTATGAGGAGAGGCTGAGGGAGCTGGGCCTGTTCAGCCTGGAGAAGAGAAGGCTGAGAGGGGATCTAATCAGTGTATATAAATACCTCAAGGGAGGGAGTGCAGAGGACGGTCATGGTCTCTTTTCAGTGGTGGCCACTGATAGGACTAGAGGAAATGGCCGGAAACTGAAACATCAAAAATTCCATAGGAACTTAAGGAAAAATTTCTTAACAGTGAGGGTGACAGAGCACTGGAACAGGCTGCCCAGAGAGGTTGTGGAGTCTCCTTCTCTGGAGATCTTCAAAACCCGCTTGGATGCAGTCCTGTGCCACGTGCTTTAGGTGTCCCTGCGTATGCAGGGGGGTTGGACTAGATGATCTCTAGAGGTCCCTTCCAACCCTAAGCATTCTATGATTCTATGATTCTATGATTCTATATTTTTAGTCACTTAAATGCATTAACTTAAGCCCAAAGAGTCTGCTGCATTCATTTTAATTTACCAGTTAACAGAGGCTACACCTTTTTTGTCCCTCTTGGAACACTTTGTTTCGTTACAGACAGTTCTAGTTGACCTTTATAGTCAGGGCAGTTCTTTATGCTCTTTAAAAGTTACTGTGGAATAGTACATCACTTTAACTGTATGGGTGTTACATCAGAACAGACTGTCCCTGGCCTCCAGGAATATTTTTTATATTAGGTTTCCCTAAAACAGGTGCCAGAAAGGAACCATGAAAACTCTTTTCCTGCATGCAAATTTCAAAGATCTTACAATTTTATAATCAGTCAACCTGGCAAACACAGATCAACAAGTACCTTGTCTCTTACCATTTTTGAGAAAGACATAGATATTTTTCTTACATATACATTAATTATGAAATAAGAACTTGGCGATCAGCTTTGCTGCTCAGAAACTATAATTCCAGATCATGTTACTATTTTGGAAACCAAACAAGATAAAAATCTGTATACCTACTTTCTACAATCTCCATTATTAATCAGAATATAGAAGTATTTTTGATGCTGTGCTTGCTTATGGTAATCTCTTAGCCTTTTTACTTTTTTTTTTTTTTTTTTTCCACCAGCAAATGAAATGTCTGAAATGCCCCCTGGAGAGGATTTTTTTTCTCTCTGCCAACCACTGAGTAGAGGGGGACTAGACAAATCATGTGGACTAGACTGCTCAGCTTACTCAAAGACAAAGCTGAGTGAGAGGGTTTATTAAGTGGCGAAGGAAGCAGACCGATCCAATAACGGGCCAACCCATGAAAATGGTTGATGCACACCAAAAATCTAGACTAAAAAACGTATTTGTGGTAGCAAGGGAACATAGTAAAGAACCTTCTGAAGGGAGTTTAGAGGGCAGTGTGGTGGACCGAGCATGCGGGGGGTAAGCGATGCAAAGCACTTCCCTCTCAGGAACGTGGGGGCAGTCAGGCAGGCTGGGGGGGAGATGGCCGCTTCGTGACTGGGTACTGGAACTTTCTACATCCTCCCAGCAAAGAACTCTCAGGGCATTATTTCTTGAAGATGCTTGCAGTACTGAACTTCCAAATAAGTGAGAGATTAAATTACCTAGAACTCAGGAAGTCAGTTAAAAATAAGTTCTTAGCAGAATATTTTATAAATAGTTATTGCAACCAGATATCAAAGAAAACTACATTTCTACAGTATTGTGGTGGGATAAGTGGCAACTTCCGTTATCCACATCACCGTGCCTCATGTGGCACAGCAAACCAGAAATTTATACAAGAAATCTATCTGTGCATCATGTACATTATAATCATAATTGTCAGTAAAACTGGGTTCTCATTGTTCAGTTTAGCATAATAATAGCAATCTTGGAAGCAATCCAGTTTAAGGTACAGTCAGTTTAGGAAAAGCATCCAATTAAACTCCTTAAAATATGTTGCCTATCAGTTTCTGAGAAATAGGTTAAAAAATGTTCAGTTAAAATGTTTTTTTTCTTAAATATTTCATGAACCATTAATTGTAGGGTCTATATATAGCAATTAATGATGTCCCTTTTAAAACATATTAGCAATAGCTAGTCCTAAAATCTTGCAAGAAAGTAAATGCCCTTCCAAAACCAGTATTTTAGTTAGGACATACACCAAGATGCCTGAGATCTCACGTGTTCAGGTAAGACTGTGCAAGACTACAATAAATGCCCACTGCAGAAATTGGCACTGATGATGTGGTGTATGGAGTTCTGATGATGGAGGGGATGGAGTTCCTTCCTCTGGATTAGAAGATTTTCCTTACGTAGCATGAGGACATCTTTCTCTGCTGCACTAATGCATTCAGTAAGATACAACATTAGATTTTTGAATTTCTATAGCTATTACTGGCTCAATGGCCCTTGTCTATTCATCAAAATGTTAAGCCTGGTGTCCTGATTAAATATAAGACACAGATAGTAGCACCATGACTAGATTATTTTTACTGTGTTTTAAACTACAGTAGCAAGTGGCTGTGTCATGTTCACATTTGGAAGGGGTATAGCAATGATCAATGTTCCTGGAAGAGGATAGGCTCAACCTTTCTGCTGGTGTTATAGACAATTCGAACATGGACATATTTTAGCATCTAGGACATTCTATTTATCATTAGCAAAAGGAAAAGATTGTGGGAATTACAGGTTAAAATGTTGCACAAAAAATACAGGTGTGGAAGACCAAAGTTCATGCTTAGTTTGGCATGTCACTCGAGTTAGTCTGAGCTTTATTGTACTACTTCTGATCAACACGCCATTTAGTGAAGCCCTGGGAGAAGCAACAACGGCTTTTTACTCTAAGTGAGCGGTAAAATTGCACATGTAAATATTTATGCTTAGGTGGCCAGTTTTACAGTTGAGAGACTCTTTCTTTGGCAATAGTTACTTACATACACAGTCACATGAAGAGCCAGAACTAAAAAATTGGGCATATAAAGAATGAAAAGTTGCATATCTGTAATTCGAAAACTAAATGTGCGCAAATGTTTGCTGTGGTTGCACAGATAAACGAAGTAACTGAGCTGCATATTTGATCTTGTCTGTGTGGTTCAGAGTAGTTCAAAGTGGTAGGGAGAAATGCACACAGAGGAGAAAAGAGCAAACAGTTTGGTCCCAAATGGATGAAGTATAAATGCTGAAGAAATATAAGCCATCCAAAACTGTGATCTGTTCATAGAGCTGAAAAGAATTCACTACATAAGTGAAAAGCATACATGAAGTCTAAGGCAAAAATAAAGTTTCCATATGCACCAGATAATTTGGTACAAGTTCTTTAGAAGAGTTGTTTCTTGGACAGAATTCCAAGGGTACTACCCAGCCAATCCTTTTCATCTAAGTTCCAGTTTTCTCTCTATTGCAATCTCCAAATTAGACCTTTAGAAATATTCTGGGCTTACATCACTCACAATTCATGGCTTCAGATGTACCACATGCACGTGGAGTTCCCCATGTTTCTAATTATAGTGAAGCTTTCACCCCAAAGGCATAAAGAGTGGAAACCATGGGAGTGCTACACTTGCAAGAGGCTATTGGTTTAACATTGGATGAGATTAATGGACAGTAGTAAATAGGAGAAAATAGAGAGCACTTTAAACATGAAAAAATGGAAATTAAAATTCACATTGCTTTTCTAACAAGCTAAGAGTCAGGATTTGGAAAGAAGAAATGGCAGTGGTAGAAATAGAGACTGGATACAGAATGACAGCTCTAGCATCATGTTGAATGCTAGTGCTAAGCCATACAAAGAGGAATGTGTTGCTTCCAGGCTACTTACTGGGGCTTATCATCATCTGTTATCAGTCCTTCAGTCCTCACACAAGCTGCTCTACTTAGGTTATTAGGTAGACATCATAGCATTACTGATAAGAGTGCAAGTAAAAGGGGCCATCCCCATCTTACAAACTGAGCATCTCACACCCATTTGTTTCTTGCAACATCTTATTAAATCCAAAGCTTCACATTCCTGTGTTTCTCCCATTAGAATTTTTAAAGGAATAATAAAAAAGCCATCATATAAAAGTAAACAGTTTTGTTTCCTAGAAACCTCATTGCCAGCACACCCCAAAAACGCAAGCCAACTGCAGCAGATTAGATTCACAGGGTACTAAAGAAAACAAGTTTATGGTTCTGGTTAGATATTGTGCTTTATTAATATCCTGAGGAGTCTGACAAAATAGTAAACACAAGCACTGGCCAGAGGATGAGCTCAGGGTTATTTCACCTTACCCCTAGGGGAGGAGCTGTTGTTCAACACGTCCCCTCACTGAGCAAAACACAGTTTGGGATGGAGAGGTACCATTCCTAACTCCCTCTTTATAAATTCAGTTTGCTTCATGCCACCTTGCAGTACCTGCGAGCTTTGAGGTTGTTGGATTCCGAGTGCTCTTTGGGAGCCTCTGCTCAAAGCCCACTACAAATCTTGACTTGCTCCTAAGAAATAAGCAGTAGGGAAAGGAGGAGAGAAATGCCAGAAATGCTACTTTTTATTTTATCCAGTTCCTCACCAGAGGCAGACTGCCCTTTTATGCAAGTCATCTAGCTGGACTAAGGTACAATTCTACAGGAGTTTAAAGTGCCCTCCTTTCAAATACGCCAGTGTGTATGAAAAACCCTTTAAACCAGTATCCACAGTTGAAACCTGTGGTGTTAAAGGTTTCACTTGCAAGAAGACAGACTCAATGTCTGTACAGGTAATAGAATTCAGAGACACAAAATAGACACCATTATCAATACGCAAAAAGTAATGGTATGTGCACACACAAAAAAGTGGATGTAAATCCTTGAATTTGTGAATATGCTCAACTCTCCTACGTGGTCAGGGGATTTGCCCACCTGCGCACCATGTGGCTCTGGCTCTTCAGTGAAGAGTGGACCCTGACCCTCCACCCCGACTTCATTTCATTGTCACACATTTCTACAGCAGCAACATGTGACAGATGATAGATTGAGATCAAGAGCAAGGAGAAAGATAACATCAGAGTTCTCCTGTTCATGCAGCTGCTGACCACCTTTCATTTTTCCCCGGCAATGTGCCCCTACAACATGTGCCCCTAAAGCACTGGCAGTAAGCAATACAGCACCGCCCCAGCTGCAGCTCTCTGCCTGCTACACAACTAAATGTTTCACAGTGAAAAACACAAAACAACAACACAACTGCCCCAAAGAGTATTGGCAATCATAGCAAATCCAAGTCTTCAGCTGGAGACTTTCAGATTGAAAGTCTTCAGTTTTCTTTTTACTGCTAGGCCAACTTACCTTTTACTAGACTCATGGTCTCTCTCATTCACTTAAAGTTTGCAAATTTGAATTTAATCCTACAAACCTCATTACAGCTGACTTTTTTTTTTTGCAATATTTTAAGGGAAAATATAATTTATCTTTTCATTTTTAAACAATGTTTTGTTTAAAATCTTAGCTATGTTCCATTATAATTAAAGGTCAGATGAACAAAAAATTCAAACAAGCAAAACCAAAAACTCACAGGTGCATTAACCCACAGATAGAGTCAATTATTCTGATGTATTGTGGTATGTAAATCCTTGTGCTAACTCAGCATGTGCTCTAGACTGCAATAATATACTGAGAAACACTAACTCAGGCTCCAGAAAACTAGCCAGACTGAATACAATAGATGTACACTTTCATCTTGCTGCTCTGCTTCTGTCTTTGGAGGTGGTTTCCTCTCTTTGAATGCCTCCCTCCTCTCCCCTTGCCAAATTTCTACATATACAAATCAAGCAGAAGCAAAGAAAGAGCAAAAGCTGCCATGTAGATTATGAACATAGAATTCAAAACTGAAGAATCAGAGTATCTAATCACAAGAATTTAATTGCAGCAGTCAGATACTGAAATATTAACTCCCTATTAAGGGAGACCATAAGATAATTACATTATGCCTTTTCAGATCTTTTCCAGCTTTTCAAAGGGGCATTGATACCACTCTGATGAATTGAAGAATGAAATAGAAACAGGATTTTAAAGAAATGCTTTGTTAAATGCATGGAGTTTACCGGATTACAGAGATTTCTTATTTGAATTATTTGGCAACAAGTAGTAAGTTTTTTTTTTTTTTTTTTTTTTTAAACAGACAAAAAAAACAATCACACATGAGTAAACAGGGATACTCCCACAGAAATCTGGGCTGATTTCTTTCTTTTTATAATAACACTGAATATTTGTGTTCTACTGTCTAGAACACCAGTACCCTCTGAAATAGTCAAGAGAGGAATTCCCAGGTTTTGCAGTTTCTCAGCAAATCACAAAATACTTTTTTCATGCTTTTTTCTCTTGGCTTGAAACACTATCCAGGAATTTTATGCTTCCTCTAGAAATTTGACTAATTTCTATTAAGCAACCAATTCCTGGTATACTGGTATTGGATGGTGTATTTTGGGGTCTACTGCTGAGTGCCAATTACAACTGACAATCAGCCACTACATTTAGAAAAATCCATATTTTTAATGACTCCCTTGCCATCGCCCACTTATGTATGTGCATTGTGACATACAGCTTCCAACCATCTGTACTGTACTTATGTCTTTATATACATACACACTTTGTATTGTAAACTGTTTGGCTGTGAAATATCTTGACCCTTGACAAGAGCAGGGCTGGGGGGAAATCGTAAGGACTGACCATTAGATGATAGCTGAAGCATTCTCTCCTTTCCTCTCCTCCTCCTTGAGTTCCCTCGAGACCCAGGTGTTAATAAAATCAAACAAAATGAAAATGAGTAAATTATTGCAAGCTATGAACACCTACATCGTGCCATGCCTCACTAGTTTCCAATACCACCTCATTCTCGAGACAACCAAAGAAAAAGATGCAATTTCATCCTATAGACTGGGTAGGATAAGGAAAGGACAAAAGAGACAAGATATTGCAATCCAAAGGTCAGTGACCCACTCCCTTGTATAATTACAGCATTTCATTTATATCCTACCAATCTGTCTTTGGATGGCTGATGGTAAATTAGTAGCTAAAAAAGGGCAATTTCTAAAATTCCTCAATAACTAGTAACGGAGCTTTAAAGCTGGACCATCAGATAAGATGATGAACACAAATGTTGTTTTGTTATTTATTCTCTAAAAATAATAGACCTGTAGGTCTGTAAGACTGTGGTTCATTGCTGTACTTCAGGAATCCTGAAAATAGATTTACTCCCTATCTTGAAGAACACACAGATTTTGAGGAATTTCAGGGAACTGCAACTATACTTGAATACAATATACATCCAATCTAATCTTCCAGAGCAGATACACTGTACACCTTCTTTAAAAGCACTGCATTTAAAAAGACATTCTAAATTCTTTTGTCCAGTATCCCTAGTTTCACACAATAAAAAAATACCAGATTGTGTCCTTCTTTTGCATTCTCTCAAGAAAATGCTGCGCAGTAACAAAAAATGTGTGGCTATATTAACGCTGCATTTTTTTGCTAGTAGATGTTAATAGCTTGTACCTGTATGTAGCCCTTGGGTTTGTTCCCTCTGCAGGTACCAGGGTAAAGCTCAGTCTAGGCGACTATGCAGACTCCTACTGCTTCTTCATGGTGAGATCTGGGAGGGAGGGAAAGTCAACCACAATAAGATGACAGTTGTACTCCTGGTATGTCACATACGGCACTCAACAACTAAAATATATGGCCCACCTTTATTAATAGAGGTCCACATTTTAATTGTCTGCTATCATAATGGTATCATATGACTCCTTTGCTTATGATCTACTGAACAATCTTTTAAGTGTGATGGGGGGGGAAAAAAAAAAGAATTTTAACAAGATCTGTAGATCTAGTTTAAGAACCGCTTTATAGCCATCTGATATACTGTGCAATGTCATTGACTTACCAGTCTCCCATGCTCTAGTTCAACTTTTCTAATTTTGATGCAAGACAGCAAACTTATGTGCTATACAATTTTGTAGGAAACGAAGGGAGAAATAACTCTAAGGTTAAGTGTGAGCTTAACAGAACATATCAAGGACTGCTTGTTAGGAATACTGGAAATTTAACTGTTGTCTAGATATTACAGAAAGCTCCAACCATTACAACTGCTGGCAGCCAGTCATGGGTCACATGACAAGTTACTGCTTAGAAAGATCGTGCTATCCTTCCACTTACAAAGCTGTGCATCTATACAAAGTTCAACCAGACCAGGGCAATCAATATTTATGTTGCGGACATGAGTGAAAGAAGGCTGCCTGCACCAAAAGGATAATAGAATACCACGTGGAGACGCCAGTTGGACTGAATGAATTACATCTAAGAGACAAACATGGCAGACACATGGAAGCGAGAAAGTGAAGACCGGATAACAGTATATATGTAGCTGCCTACACATACAGACACAACAAGGAATACTCTCTTCTGTGCTTTTTTTTTTCCCCACATACAGGCAATAAGAGGCCAGTACCAAGCATATGCACCACAATATTGATGCCACCACTAACCTGGGAGGGGTTTTGACTGCTACAGTCACTGGCATCTGAAACATATCTGTTTTCAGGCTAATCAAAGTAACAGCGGTTGGCCCCATTACCTTCTTCAATGGCAACACCAATATTTATTACAGGTCTTAAGAATGTGTGTGTTCCATATTTCTAGATACATATCTTATTGATATTACATATCATATCTTACATGGATTTGACTGCAATAAAAAGTGGACAGAAAAAGAGGGCTCTAGAAAGAGTTTGCCAGCAGTATTTTCAGGTGGAGAAAAAAACAAAGTGGTTTTGATCTGCAGAATGTGAAGTGTCTGAAGTACAACAATTAAACAGAAGAGCAGATACTTTGAGCTCATTAAAATTTCTTTTGAAGATAAAAGTCATTAGATTTCAATGAGAACTTGGAGCAGGAGCTCACATTGACATAAAAATATTTAACCTGGAGTCTACAGTGCTTCAAGCAATTGACAGTATGATAAATAAATGCCTGGGTGTAGTAACTACATAGAAGGAAAAAAAAAAAAAAAAAAAAAAAAAAAAAAAGATTACCCTAATCAAATACAGTCAGTGTGGTGTTGCCTGTCTCTGTGCTCCACATTTCATTCCAAGTTGTTCAGAAGTTTGCAGTTACAAAAAAGGAAATCCTGAGTTCTTAAAGAGGAAATTGTAAAGGATTTCTTTTCCTGTCACTTCCAAGAAAACTTTGAGAATATTCAGGGACAGTTTTTCATCTGGCATGAGGTGTGCTGAAGCCACTTTGTAACAGCTGAATGTCTGATCTTACTTCAGGGACTGTTGTTTCTTCTCCATGCCTCAGCTCCCTTTATATTTTTAAATAGTGCCATCAATACCTAAATAAAGTGTTTGCTGTCATGAATACATGCGCTCCTCCTCTTCATGGTACAGGACTCACCTTTTGATGTCCATGAGTTGTACGAGAGATTGTTACTTATAATCCAGTATCACCTCAAGGCACCAGCTGGTACCGCATAATACTTTAAGACACAGGTATTTTAAAAACTATATACTATAGAAAAGCTCACCATCCTCAGTGCTGAGAGCTCAAAAAAGCCAAATCATGATGTTAACACAGGTCTAGACAACGGCAAAAACTCTCCTGAAAGGGCAGAAAGCTGTGACAGACTGCAGTATGCCCGTGTGCTGGGCTTTCTGCTTAGCTCACTGTAAGGAGGAAGAAGGCATGGAGAAGGAGAGACGTGTGCCCAGTAGGGCTCCATGAGGGAAGTCACTGGCAAACCCAGGATCACTCTTATTAACTTGCTGGATGTACAGGAGCAATCGAGGCTGATACTACTGTACACCCTTCCTTACAAGGGGAGGGGCATTTAATATGCAAAGACTTTGGGAAAAACAAAAGCAACAACAAGAAAAGCATTTCCTATACCTCTGTTCACACATACCTAAGCACTCAAACTGCAAATATTTGGTGCTCAGGTGTGCTCTACCCAACCCTCTTGGCACCCTGGTCAGCATGGCCTCTAAGTAAAATATGTTTACAGCAGAACAAGCTGATTTTTCTTTAGCATATAGGTACTTCCTACAGGATAAAAACCCAGACACCCCTCTACATACTCTAAGTGCCTGGACTTTCATTTCATTAGGAACCAGCACTAAGGCGCAGGCTGCTCCAGCCCGGCCCTGGCCCAGTGCTCCCCAGCACAGCCCCTCACTCACAGCCAGCCTGTAGCTCTGGGTATCCTCCCGTGCAGCAAACTCTCCTCCAGCTGCACAGCCTCAGAAAACCTGTCTTTCTGAACCAGCCTCCAAAATGGCACCTTCTAGAAGCCAGTCGCCACCTGTTTTCCATCACAGCCTCTCCTCATTAGGCTAACAAGGGCCACAGGTGATACGGACTCAGCTCCTACCTTTCCTGCCCAGTGTCAGGAGAATCAGGTCCCCCACAGGTGTGTAAATATTACATATTTATATGTATATATGGAAAGGCATTATCTAGAAAGGTAAAATATAAGCATTTTATCCTGCATATATTGAAATTGTCAATTTCTTCTGTTTCTCCTCTTTCAAGAAAATGCTCAAGGGAAAGTAACTGATTTTGTGAAGCCTTTTGGTTTTGACAATAATCTTCTTTGCTTTCCCTGACTAACAGGGGTTCTGGCAATACAGTTCTGATTGACTTAAGCTGCACAGACAGGCTTTCATAGGGCCACAGGATAACCAGGAAACTTGATGGTAACCGAAACTGTTTTATAGATGGCAATTATTTCATTCTGATTACAGAAAAACACCAAGAGTGTTAATGTTAAGCCAGTATCTACTCATCTCTAAACAGACAGATAAGGAGAAAAAAAAAAAAAAAAAAGCAATACACATCTATGAAATACATAAACAGAATCTCAGCAAGTATTTGCAAGGTTTCTGTTTGTTTGTTTTGTTTTGAAATGTATTTATTGGTATGAAACCTTTGGAAAAAGATAAGAGGAGACCTTCAGAAGCGCTCAGAAGAGCTGACATCCCAGCAATTTGCTCACTCAGGTGGTAATAGATGAACTAAAGTCAGGTTCTTGCTCTGGTTAAAAATGCCAAAACCTTAAATTCCAAACAAATGCCTGGACCACCCAGAAATTCAGTTTTGGACACCTATGTCTCAAAGTTCCTTCCTTGAGATTTTTCATAAAGTGTAATGAAAATATCCTCTGAACTTTGCTTTTTCCATGAGCCATTTGCAAGGGCAGGTTTATCAAAAGTTAAGAAGGAAGGATGAATGCCTGTGAAACATGAGAGAGAAGCATACTCTGTTAACCAGCGCTAACCAAGCGCTAAAACCCCTGTGACTTTCTGGAAAAAAATCCATATCTGATGGAATACCCCATATTACAATCTGATATGCACCTACTGTTGGGCAATTATGCTTCTGTTGCAGAGGAGATCTTTCACTCCCATTTTTACTGGAAATTCCACTTTTACCAGAACTGAGAAAAGACAGGGCTTCAACTCACTGAAAAATGGTCTGCTTCACTTTGAGTGGCCCTTGCACAGCAATGGAAAGTTCTTTTATTGTGTAGTGCTGCTGAAAAAATCATGGTGCACAAGCGTTCATGTAGCAATTTGTGTAAGACTTCAGTAAGACTAGTAAAGACAAGGCCATGTTGCTGGGTCACTACCATAGAGCTATGTCCAAGTCACTTGCAAAAGTTCCAGGTGTACAGATGCTCTGCATTTGCAAACACTATTGAATAAAACAAGAAAAAAAGTTTTATTAGCCTTATCAAAGACTCCCTAGAATTCTGCAGAAATCTGACTTTTGCTGCAATGCAAAATTTGAAACTACTAATGATACTTTAAATAATGCTAGTACTTTAAACAATTTTCTGAATATCTTATAAGATAAAAAATATGGTCCAAATATTTGAAACGAAGAAAGAAAAAAATGATAAAAAAACCTAACAACACCAAGATAAACTTATATTCAAGTAAATCCTTCCTAGAACATCTCTCAGCAGCCATTATTCTAAACACAATACACTTTAGATCACTACCGCAATATAAAGATATCCCTTGGTGAGTTCATTACTGTATACCCTTATAATCAGTCTACCTAGGACTAAATTTGGACACAGAAATCAGATGCTCCCTGGCATTTGAAGTGTAAAAAAACCTTTGCCCTTGTAGTATTCATCATCCTCTTATGTTAAATTTAGCTGGTCAAATTCTACTCTTACTCGGACTTCACATCTGTCAACAGAGAGTCTACGAGGCATACATCAAGGTACCATTTAAGCTCAGCACAGGGAGAGATTTGATATTTGAAATACATTTTATCTTTTGCAAGCCATACGTTCTTCCAATAATAAATGTTGAAACAAGGTTCCCCAGAGTCAGGCAATTTGTGTTCTTTCCTACTCAGCCAAAGACGATACTAGGGAGCTAAAATAAAGAGAAATATTGTCATTTGGTTATAGCAGTGTAATGTGGTTGATATTATTTCTTTTGACACTTTGGACACTTTGTTTAACAAGGAATTCAACACAAGCAGAATAGCTGCTGAGAATTTCCATGTTGAGAGCTTGTGACAAGACTGGATTGTCAGCTCAAAGGCTGTGTCACCAACCTGATAAACATGCACTCTCTACAGAGGGCCAGAGAGAACCAATGCTTGGTGGATGGGAGACCCTTTAGCAGCTGATAAAACAGCAGCACTGCAGGCAGCTGCTGGCCTTATTTGGCAGACAACAGCTGCAGACATCAAAGAGGATAAAAGCGGAAAAGGAAGGTGGAAAAACTGAGGGGAAAAAGTAATTTAATCTGTACTGTTTTTATGAAGTAGATACATTATATATTTAACAACATAAACATACTCTAATGTTATCAGTTTGCCTTAAAAATGAATATTAAAAAAACCCTGCAAACCTATTCCTGCAGCATTAATGTCTCAACTATCCTATTAGAAGAGCCAGAGGGTAAATCCAATTAAAAATAATGGATTTGATTGAAACAGATGCTCAAGAAAAGCTCGGGTGAAAATTTAAATTTAAATTTACCTCAAGAAGAAAACCTGGGAGCAAGTAAAAACACTATATGCAGTACTTACAATGTGTTAAATCTCTTCTACAGTCTTCATGGAAAAAGAAGTCGCAGATGCTTAAGAGTGTCCAAGATGAGAAAAGTCATTTAATAAGGTCACTTAATTTCTTCTCTGACTCTTACAGAGGTAAAGCAAAATAGAATATGTAGGGGTAAAAAACTATAACATACTGTTGGTACGTTTTCTGGAGTGGTGCAAGTACAGAAGGTTTTTTTGGCTTTATAGCAGAGAGCACAAATTACCATATACTAACTGCTTCCATCAGCTAAGATACTGAAAGATGTCACGTCTTTGGGGTGCTAGATAAGAGTAATGTTGAAATTCAGTTTCAAATGGTCAATAAATGAGTAAGCAATGAAGAAATGCTGAGTATTCTTCAGCATTCATTCGAGCTTTCGAAAACACACACAGAAAGGCCCAAATTAGGTCTTTTGAACTACCTAAATATATATTTACTCATAAAAAAATCCAATCATTCGGTTGAAACACTTTAAAACATTAATTTCAAAATTTGCTGCAGTTCTTCAAAGATTTCAGTACAGAAACAAGCAAATAGGAATAACAGAGCTAACTGCATTTCTTGATGCCACTGTTTATAGATAAAATATTTAGCAACAAACAGAATTTGATGAAGTGTTTCCCTGTCATAGATGTTTATTATTGAAAGCTTTTTTATTTTTAAAAGTACCAAAAAATGGGGTTAGGTTTCCTTTATACTTATCTTACTCCACATAACTCTCACCATAACTACCTGTTCATTTAAATCAGGTGCACTTGCACACCTGAAATTGATTTGTAGTTTGATAATATATTCATTTATTTTGTTTTATTCAAAGATATTATCCCCCCATCATGTAAAGCAGCTAAATAAGTGTTTGAGCAAGTGGTATCCCATGCACAAGTTTAAAGATATTATATTATTTAAGCATATTATATTTCAATCTTCTGAAGCTGCTCAACAGCACTAGTCTTAGTGTATCATTTGAAACACTGAGATTTGAATTTTAAGGGCTTTTGAAGCACAGGTGAAACTAGTAGGGTAATTTGGGCAGCTGTAATACTGGATCATACAGGTGTACAGCATTACATACAACATCAGAGAGAGAGTCTGACATTTGTTGGAAAATGTCAGATGGTTTATACAATGACTTGTTTCCCAGCTTGAGTCTCACAACTATCTCAACCAAAAATCCTAGGTCTATTTTTTCCCCGTTGTATTTTTGCATTCCTAAGTGTTTCCAATTTGCCATAGTAGCACTTTCCATTCAACCATCTAGTACAATATAGTATACATAATATTTTATAAGAAACAGCTTCTGCAGAACAACTACCTTAGGCTTTGGGACTTAACTTCACAATGGTTTTGATTTATTAAAAGATAAACCTTTTCCTATGCTTTTTCTTTTCAAATAATAAACTGTAAATAAACAAACCAATATGAAAAATGCTAAATAGCTCCTTTGAAATTCTAATGGAGACCGGTTGCACTTACAATGTCATTCACTTCAGATTTTTTGTATTGATGCTTTACCTGCATATGTTGAATATATACATATATATTTCTATATTGGACTGCTGGGACACAGAAATTTGGGTTGGATGCAGCTAGCATGTTAAAGTTGGATTTAGAAACATGATATAAGATTCCTTGGTAATATTCCAGCCTTCAGATTTTCACTTGAATATTCAATTACACAGAATTTCTCAACTGTTTTCCCTCCAGGCTCCATCTCTAGTTCATTCTACTGCTGACCAATATTTGCTCCACTGGGCTTTGTCCTACAGGATCAGGGCATGTAGCAGAGCTAAGAACCTCTTTTCTCCCTGGCAGCCTTCCCCAAAACACTTTTCCAGGCTTGCTCTTCCTCAGAACCCTGCCCATCTTTGCTATCACCAACCACCATTTCCAGAATGCAGTTAAGCGCTTATCACTTAAAACTTTAAGTGCTAATTGCTTAGTAATGAAAACTTTAATTGCTGGGAGATTAAACCTTTAATTGCTAAGTGGCTGGCGGAGTTCCAGTCCATAACAGCCAAGATTTGCTAATATAACGTTTTTCTAAATGCCCTTTCTATGGAAACTACCCTATATTCACATGTGTGCAGGCCCAGACAGTTGCAAGAGAGATGTGATTGAAAAAAAAATAGATCTGAATTTTCAGGAAATATTAAAAAAGCAATGATTAACTTGGGATTAAATAATATTTTAATGAAAATTTTAAAAATGTCTCCATTATCAAAAACAATTTCTCCTTTTAATATAATGTGCATGTGTTCTCAAATAAATTGTTCCCTCTATAAAAATTTTCTGAAGAGATATACTCAGGTTGATCCTGACCTGGTTTTAGGGATGCAGACTCTGTTGTGTTCTCACTGATAGATTTACTAATCACCACCAGAATTACTGTGCAGTTTAAAGAACATTTCTCACCTTCTAGAACAGTATTGCCACCTTGATTTTCATAACTTCTGAGGAAATACTGCCAGGAATCAAGCAGACGATCCCCTGTACACCATATATTCTGCTCGTTTACTGCAAGTGGTGATGGAGCTAAGTAAAGGTTATACTTGTACTGAATTCTGAAGAGGGGAACGGGATACAGGCAAACCAAACTATAAATTGTACTGGAGTGAATTCTTCAGTCTGCTGCCCAGTTTCCAGGATCTGAGGAAAAGACATCATGAAAATAAGTAAAAGAGAACATTAATGTGCATTCTGTAACATTTGGCTTTATTTTTAGTCCGTGTTCAAAATTCCCACCCATTTTTTATAGATCTCCTCCATGTCACAAGAGCTTTGCAAGGGGCCTGAACTGTGTTCACAAACACAGTGGGAGGATAGAATGGTGTCTCTTGCTTTTACCTTGAGAGCCACAACATGAGAAGCTTCTAGCACTCTGATGTTGTGTCAGTTTTTAATGCAAACGCTGGAAGTTCACGGACACGACGCACTACAATCTGAAGAAGATAAATCACAGTTACTTCAAGCCAGCTGACAGCAGTTTAAGCAGCTGCAATCATCAACCACCAAGGGAGTTTCTTCTTTTATCTTACTAAATGCAAAAGTATAGCAGGAACTGGTAATATCACTGGACTATCAGGAGTCCCTGCTTTTACATAAATATCAGCAAACGGTAAGTAAATTCTGTTGACGAAATGTAATAAAACAAAGACGGTTTCAAATATGACCATTCCCTGATGCATTCTGTAGCCCCGTCTTACTCACTTATTGCATGCTGCTGAGATTATAAGGTTTGCTTTTATCTGTCAGAAATCAATATTTCAAACATCGGATAAAAGAGGAAATTGAACTGGGAATAGGCTGAAGTGCTGTAAAAACTACAAAGCACAATTATCAAAAAGCACTTAAAGTACTTAATAGGACACACATATAAAAATGCTCAAATTAATGTCAGGGAACTATAATGAGAACTTTTTCTATGCTTTTTGATCCAAATGCAATGTAATTCGAGTGCAGCCTGGTCAGTCAATACAGTTTTCAATTTATATGAAACCCTAAGGATTTCTAGCAATCCATTTGCTACAACTGAACCATTACATATGATTGGTTAATATTTCAATTTATTGAAAATACATTATTTTGTGCAAGGTGTTTAAGTTGTTGAGTTTCAACCATTATAAACAGTTATGATAAAAATAGATCTTTGGGTAAACAAAGACTTTACAGTCAAGCTTTTAATAAACGCTAGTATAACTAGAAAATTGGATTTTAAGAGGAGTAGACATCATAAGAAGGAACTGCAGCTATGGAGCGGTGAGATCAGAGGGAAATGTAGTATATAACTGATGTTTATCAGCATGCATTAAGCTGAAAAGGAACATATTTGTAAAATGTTGGAAGTAATGGTTATTTTATGCAAAAAAAAAAAAAGTTCACTATTAACTTCGATACTTTCCCCTTAGATTTATATTTTCATTTATCATCTTTAATTCTATTGAGCTGGAGGTCCTTACAAAATATCCATGGCAGATCAGAGATCAGTGCAGCCTATGTACATGTCTGTATGCACATACTAGTATTTACAGAAAATGGATTGTGTGTCCTTATATAGTTTAGTATGAAATGTGAAGAACTGCAATACACACAGGAGTTACAGCTGGGATTTGAGCAACAAAGGCCTATGTTAAGTAAACAGCTGTATAAAACTATATCACTCTCTTCTCTGACCTATACCACATATTTTAATATGGAATAACAAGAGTTTCTTGAGAAATCTTTCTTTGTGAAAAGTTATTCTTAGACTTCACTTTTATACTTTAACCACAACTCTTTCTTCATGAGGAAATTTTAGCCCAAACACTATTAAAATTAACTTCTTATTTGAACTATGTATAACTCTTTCTTACCACTGTGCTTTGGATCAGACTCCAATTACCATTAACAGACAAAATGTTCTGTCCTGCCCAGTATCTTTCCACTACTTCTTCATCATGGTTTTTGGCCTGATCCAATGCAACTTCTTGGTTGTTTGACTACTTTTTCTTTTTTGCTTCTGCTATCCAGGCTAAGTCCAAGCTTTGTGTTTTCTTCCTTTTCTAAGGAGCAAATTTTTAGTTTCAGTCCTTAAAATCCCACTTCGGGACATAATCTATTGCCTTTAATTCATCTTCTTCATCCTCTACAGTTCTTCATATGTCTAACCTTTTCTTGCTTTCCTCCTTATCAGATTTTGGTCTTCATCTGCCCTTTTTCTCTTTTTCAACCCATCATGCCATTTCATTTGTTCCCTATATGCCTTTTTTCTCTTTTCCTCATGCTTATCTTGTGTTAGCCTTCATAAATCAGTCTGTAAGCTTGTTACCTTTCAATATTTCACAGCTTTTCCAACACTTGCCTTTATTCTAATGCCATGAAGAAATTCCATAAGCTTTAAACCATAAGGTTTAAGTGGATATGCACATGAAAATAATGTAATAAAATTTCACACAAAATATTATTTCGGCCTTTTGATGAGCAACATTTTAAACACACATAACCAACCACAAAAGATCCTTGTAGTCATGCAAAAGTAATCTATATGCATTCACAGAAAATAAATTGAATAGAAGCAGAAATGTTTCCATAAATACTTACATATGATATGAGATGCAATATGTGGTTTGCTGTTTGCCAAAGTGGCCTTTATATTTCTACACAGTGTCACAATTACATAAACCATGCAATGGCTGGCTACCCACGAAGCAAAAATTAGATGGGCCAAATCCTGTAATCCAAACTCTGGTTGATGATATAGAAGTTTCATTGCGATAAGAGAAAAAGCAGGGCTGGGAGTTGGAATAGATCTATCTGGATAGTCCCAGACAGCTGTTCTTGCAAATCTTCAAAGACAGAGACTTCACAGCATCCCAGGTAACGTGCATTATTGTATTACTATTATAAAAGGATTTTGTTTTAATGTCAAATATGAATCCTTGCTACTGAAATTTAAGCCCTGTTTCTAGGCCTTAGCACACAGATTGTGTGAATAATACAATTAGGCTCTTGTTTTTGATAGTTAATAACATATATAACTTATCAAATAAATAAAGAATAAAGAATCTCTAAGTTAAAGTCCACAATACATGGCTAAAAGCTGTTTTCTATAATTCTGATCTTGTGCAAATTAAGCAAAATTTAACAGAGTTAAACTGGGGTAACTGGGAAAGAAATCCTCCTACCACGCCCAAAGCTGAGTTTTGAGATCCAAAATGCAATGTTAACAAGACTAAAGAAAAAGTCCATCACTTCAGCTGGATGTCATATTCATTTGATGGTGTCTTCATTTCTCAGATTTTTTGATTCAAATGTATCTTTTCCAAATAACAAATATTTCCAAATAACAAAGTAATAAAGAAATATTTTGTTTAAAAACAGTCTGAGTGGAAATCATAATATGATCTGGTAAGGCAATTGTAGTTATGGCATTTGTAAGTTATTGCATAATGTATTTCACAGAAGCTTCTTCTTTTGGACCTTATTGTATTTTTCCTTCAATTATTAAATGTAGAGGCTTAACCTCTAAAGCAAATGCACTTGTCTTTACATGCACTTGAATTGTTACTGCCATTTAAAACTAATCAATGTTTTCTTTAGTACCATAATAGCTTGTTTGCAAAGCACCTCTTTTAGAAATATTTGCACTGTATTCAGGAGGAAAATAAGTTTCACATTCTAAAAAAAGTCTCCGCACAAGGGAAAGAGGGCTCAATTCTTTTCCTAAAGTTTAGTTTAACTAAATTAACTTCAAGAGCTAAAAAAAAAAAAAAATGTGCATAAAGGGAGTTATTACTAGAGCATACCTCTGTGCTCTTGTCTATTACACAGAGAAATAATGTGCTTACAGCCCTAGAGAAGTCAAGAAAATAAAGCTGAAAGGGTTCAAACATGTAAATATAGGATCTAGAATGTATTATGCATATAACTATTTTATCCCAATTTACTCTCATTAATGGTTACAGGGGAAAAATGGTTAAAATCTTATGATTACTGATATTGAAGTATACATTCCTTGGAAATATTACATTATTCCTGACTTGGATGTTCAACTGCATAAAATTCTTAGGACACTAAGGTACCAATCAGTGGTGAAAAGCCCAAGCTACTCCAGTAAAGTCAATATATGCACTCAGGGGCAGTTTGACACAAACAGGAACATCCACACCACTTTCCTCTAGGAAGAAACCTCTGCTGGAGGCTTCTAAGTTAGTCTCCCAAGAAAAGACCTCAGAAAGCAGTCAGAAAAAACAAGTTAAGCAATGTAAGCAGTCTTGAAGACTCAAGTTCTGCAGTTGTTCAACCAAAAAAGTCTTAAGAAAAATGAAATTGCATAAAACTCACATACAGGTTTTCTTCATTTCCAAATATAAATATCTATTGCTTCAATGAATGGATCAACTTCAGTTACAACTATGTATGTACTTATCGACACAGAAATCCATTGTTACCAATAAGGTGGGCAAGTGTATCACTAGGAAGAAAGTTATAAAAACTAGTTAATACAAAGTTTAATAATTGAGCATTTGTAAATAAAAAAAAGCTGTTAAAATGCCTGATTCATGATTCAAACTGAGAAGTTGATAACTTTTGTCCCAGGTACCCCTTCTGGCTTCATGACGATCTCTGTCCACATAGGTCAGCAAAATAATTTGTTTCATTCCTGTGAGGGACACGGGCTTCTCCCGAATATTGGTGGTTCTGTCTCATGCCACACGTTCAGCCTAGGCTTCCAAACCCTTTCCCCTGCCTTGAGCTCTGCACTGCTCTCCGTTGAATGTTGGTAATAGTAGTAGTGGCAGCAGGTAAGTTATTTTCCACTATTAGACATGGGGAAAACACAGTGCAGGGTAGATCTACAAAACTTCGTAGACTTAAATATACGTGTTCAGATCATGCAAGGAGCTGAATGTGTTTTTGAAAATCTGACTGTTACAAAATTAATGACCGAACTGACAAATCTGAAAGTAACAATGGAGACTTCAAACCTCAAGGACAGGAATTCACCTGATCAGACAGAATTGCTCACCTCTGAAAATTATGGGGTTCAAAAATATGCGCATCTCAAAATGCACTAAGTAATAAGAAATAGACAGAAAGGAATTAACCACCTCCCCTAAAAGAAGATCAAAAGTTTCACGTAGTAATACAAGTGGATTGAGGAATATAGAATGCCAATTCTTACCAAAAAAAAAAAAAAATAAAGAGTAGAATTATAACACAAAGCATTGGACACAGTGACTTTCCACAAAATAATGAGATACTCTGCAAAAGCATTTGCCACCAATTTATTTGCTGCTGAACACCGACGAGACTGAAGTCTTGCTCCTTTGCTAAATTACGTGTTTCAGAATTAATCCTATAGCCTGCAGCAGATAGCAGATGCTTTATAGGGCAACTTAGAGCTGACAGTCACCTATTACTGCTCATTATTTAATAGCACTGCTTTAACTCTACTGTGATTGCCTTCACCATTGGATAGTTTCTCTTACAGGTTCACGTTTTCACAGTTCTTTTCCAGGGCTTTCTGATGAGATTCACACCTGCTTCTAAAGTATAATATTGACTCCAGTTGGTCTGTCGTGTAACAAGCAGCTTGAAACTTCCTGTATGGTTGATTCTAGATGAATGTAAACAATAAGCATCGCTTCTTTTTCCTTATTATCTAATGATCATAAGATCACAGCTAACAAAATGTATTTATGCTCTTGGTATTATTTGCTGTTTCCTACTAGATACATATAGAGAACAGTCTAAACAGTATGATAGGACTTTAAAAAAATTCTAATCTCTCCCTCATATTGTCAGAGGATGCAGCAGTGAAACAAAGCCAAAACAAAGCCTCATGAAATTAGAATTTACTTATTTTTCTTCTGAGCTCAATAATAATATGCTCTTTCTCCCTCCACCACCCCTGGGAACTCAGTATTTCAGTGAACAGGATTTTGATTTGCTTCAACTCTGTGTATTTGCAAAGATCTCTGGAATGGGAAAGTTAGCTTTTTTCATCAAATTTGAGGAACTCCACTGAGTTCAGAAAGTTTCCCATTTTTCATTCTAACTGGCAACAGATCTTGGTCTAGATTCTTTTACAGTACCAAAAATTTGTTAAGGTAACAGCTGTCATGTTATGTTTAATATTATTCCTGCACAAATTTTAAATCATAATGTTTAATACACTTGCATGCATGGTTGGTAATCCATTAATATTTTCATCATGATAAAAATGCCATATTTTGCATTAGTAATCTTGAAAATAATTTGGTTGGTTACGTGCAAATCTAATAAAGCTCCCTGTGAAGCACCTTCTCCTACACTGAAACAATGATTAACAAAGCTAACCACTCCCCAAAACAGCTATTGCACAGCAGTGTACATCACAGAAATCAGTTCATCCTCTAATTTCCTTTATTCTCTAAGATTATCTTTCCAGCTGGCCTTAAATTAAATATTTTATTAAGGATCATTAAGGAATTGTACATACATACTTCATAGTTTCCATTGTTTATCATAGACACTTCACTCACAAGCAGCAATGAATTTGAATTGTACCTTCCAGTTTTACTACAAAACCTCTTTAGAGTAAGTATAGAAATAAAGAAAATATCTCTATTTACAGAAGATAATTTTCTAATTATACTCATTTAAAACAATCGGGTATTTCCATCAATTAAGTTAATTTAAATGAGGTGATTGAGAAATGAATCCAAACATTTTTCCATTCATCTCCACTTTCACTATAAAAAAGGCAACAGAGAAGTATAGATTATTCCCTGTCTTTAAACAAGGTTCAAGGTAGTGAGACCGTGCTGGGTACTTGCATAGTAGTAATGGGTTATGCAGACTTTCTCTCCTGGGTCACCAGTATGAATCTGAGCCGAGAATGCAGTGACAACATGTCAATGTCTTTTTATGGCTCTTTGCTTGAAATCCTGACCCTGTTAGGTCAATGGTAAAACATCAGTGGTGCCAGGATTTTCACCTTTTGAGTCTCTAGTGTGCAAGAGGAATTAGAGCCTGACTCAGCATCCATTGACTTTAATTGGAGTTATATTAAGTTCAAGGTCTACATTTTTAGAAGGCTTTAGGTACTGCTTCACTTTGAGCCTAACATCTGGATCTTTTACGTGATTTAAGCACTTAAAATTCTAGTGTTAAAACTATAAGCTTTTATCCTTAAAGTGGGCTGCTCTGCTGGGTAAGATAATGCAATGGTGCTGAACGTACACAATATCAGACCATATCCACATGCTGACTGCAGGCCCTGCTGTCGCTCCTGTGGCTTAGCCTCACAGTGCTTCTACCCATGCTCCCGCTTCCCACCATTTCTCTTTCCTCTTCTAAGATCTGGGAAAATGTCTCAGACTTGCAGGGCTTCTCTGCTGGAGCAACAAGGAGACCAAAGGTTCATGGACCCTGCCTTGCCAGGGCCCTTCTCTCCCTGGCAGCTGGATGCATTCTGCACTGCTGGAGGGGACTGCAGTTCCCACATTGCTTTCCAGTGGTATTTCACTTGTACAAATGCACAGTTCAGGCATGTGCTCTTTGAATTATTTAGCTATGCTGAAAGCCACCCAGGAATTAAACTGGATGAAAGCATGCTTAAGATGTTGTTGGAAGTTTAATTACCTTTGCCTTTTTTCCTCTTTAGTGGGAGTTCTGAATTCTGAAAGAGTAAAACTCCAGTCTCTACTGTATTGAAATGATATTTTTTTTAGCACTCCAATCATTGTCTCTTCCTGACTAAGACGATGCTGTGCTAAAGCAGGTGCATTTACTTTCTAAGTATTATTTTACTAATCAATTGAAAAATTACCTCCATGAATGACAGAAGTGCAGACCTTTGGAGTATTTCATTAAAAGGAGCAAACATTAATTACAAATCCAGCCCAACCTTTTGCAGACATAAATTATGGGACAGATCTATTTTCTCCATGCTTAATTGCAAGCAGTGACTAGCTCTTT
This sequence comes from Tinamus guttatus, assembly GCF_059628265.1. NCBI lineage: Eukaryota > Metazoa > Chordata > Aves > Tinamiformes > Tinamidae > Tinamus > Tinamus guttatus. Next base: position 5,639,695 of record NW_028288923.1, read on the forward strand.
AAATTATTATCTCCAAGGCATGAATGAAATTAGAATAGATTTGATGATATTCTCAAGATGCATTTGTATCTAGATAACTTGGTCATGTATTATCTGGTAACGTAAGATAAGTAGATGAAACACTTTTGAGACACTAAATGGTGGCCAAGATGACCATGAAAGATATGGGAATTACAAAATGAAATTGCAACCATCAAGTCTTTGCAGATAGGATATTCTATATGCAGGAGTAGCAAGCAAGCAAGTCAGTATCTCCCAAATGCTTTTATTCCAAAATTTTTGGTTGCTCATATCTTTCTAGAATATTTCTGTTTCAAACAGAATACTCCAGGATATATCTTCACTGTTTAATAAAACAACTGTTTTTCTAAAGAAGTAAAATAACCTTCTCACAGAATAAAAAGGGTAGAAATGTTAATTTATGGGTAACTATAGTGCTGACATATTTGGGATCAAATTGAAGTCTGCCAGAAAAATAGATGAGTAAAGTGTCTTTGACTGTTCTGCTGAAAACCAATTTTGATTTAGCCACGTTTGTAGAAAAAAAAAACAGAATTTCTAAGACATTCACCAATGGCCAAATTTTCAGCTGTTCATTTTTCCCAGCTAATGCATGTTTTTTGAGCATGTCCTTTGCTTGATTTTTTGTCTTTGAAATATCAAGAACCTGTAAAATCATGTCTTTATTTGTGCTATTGTACTCCAAAACTCAGGGGAACAATAAGGCTATTTTGCCCTAGCTTTTGTCAGTAGTTTTAAGTCAGAAACACTGAAAACAACCTCCCTTAATTATAAAATAGGCTTAACTAAAACTCTCTCTTTACTATGCTCCAGCTATATCAGTTTTATAACTCAACCATTTTTCCAGAAACAGGAACTATTCCATAAGTAATATTGATCATGGGAATGACACACTATGCAATGGTGGATGGAGAAGGAGGTGAATCAAATTACGAACTGAACATAGGTAAGATGCAAATAAACTACTACAAATCTATCTGACCAGCAAAACCTATTTTGAAGTTTCAGTATATTAAGATGTGGAGATCTTCCAGTCCTTTTAAGAACTGTTTCCAAGAAGTTGATTTATCAGTGTCAGAATACATAAGCAATATTGTACATATGTAGATGACAGTAAATGCAGTTACTGTGATAAGAATGAGGAATAGATGTAAAATAAAAGGGCTATTTTAAATACAAATTCAAACAAAGAAAAATATCACATGCAATCATTAATTATTTAATTATTAGAACAATTTTCTGTAAAGCAGGCAAGCCTTCCACTGTAAGAACCGTGGCTCTCCTGTAGCACAGGGCATGGACAAAGAGCCTGATGGCTCCGAATGGGTTCTGCCTACCTCACAATTTTGCTCTCCTTCTACCTAAGAAGTTAATCATTTGATGCTGCATACTTTAAAAAAAAATAGATAATGACTTGCTCGGAATTTAATTTACTCGTGCCATGATGCGATAAGTACCAAACTGAATTCTTACAGTATTAATTATTAACCCAGGATAGTGCTTTAGCTTAAAATGCATTCCTCATCTTTGATATATTTCATGAACACATTTATAGGTATTTTTACAACATTTTCAAATATGCTGAAATGATAAACAAGTCCAAGGCACATTCTAACTTTTGAAGATAATACAACCACTCATCTCCACTGCCAGAATTAAGATGTTTTCCATTCTGACAGACCTGTCAGCCAATAGCACAAAGTTTATTGTGCTGAGCTGAAGACCCTTTAACTGCATTTGAAAATTACCTGAAAAAAATAGCATACTCTACCGAAAGGCTGGAGACTGGTTCAAAGAATTAGGGATAACTGGTTCAGCACACAGGAGAGTTCACAGACTTCATAACTGTAAGCATCTCATTTAGAAGAAGGAAGAGTGAAGGAAGAGTGAGAAATCCTTCCTATTTGCTCTGATTTTGGAAGTAGTTTTGTTCTTTTTTTTTTTTTTTCCTCCTTAGAATTTCAACCTAATGTAGAAGTGAGGAGTTAAAGATTGATTTGGAGCTTGGGAAAAGCACTCAAGCAGAGGACTGCTGGGGACAGAGTGAACCCTTTAACAATATTGCCTGAGAAACTTAGGGCTTGGCAATCCATTCTTGGGAATGATAATATCATAGGTAATCTATTTACTTTGGACCCTAAAATGAAGGATCTCCTCACATGAATGCAATGAATCTTTTTTTTTTTTTTTAAACCAGACAAAATTACAGGTTTTAACACCTTGTAGCTTAATAACATATATATATATATATAAAAGAAAGAAACACCTTAAGAGCTGTGTGAATCTAACACCAACATAGTTTGTAAATTGTGAAAAGGTTGGAGTAGACAAGTCATGATATTGGTTTAATATGAGGTTTGACAAGTAAGGAGTTTTGTGTATTTGTTTATCAGGGCCATGGAAAGAATGAAGGAAGAAAGTGTAGGTACTTTTAATCAACCGATACTTTTTGGGTCATACAGGATGCTCCCCACCTCAGCATAACCCATCCCATACAAGAACCGAGAAGCCCTTGCAGACAGGTGCCCATGGCCATCAGCTATGCTGAGATTTCAGCATGAAGACTGCAGGACCGGGCAGGCTGCTGACCCTCATGAGTGGTACTCATGTCCACACGTAGAGACAAACAGAGCTGACAGGGATGCGACAAAACACAACAGTACCTTCTTGTAAATTATGAGGAGTTCTCATTCTGATCTTTGCTCCTTTCTTTCTCCAGCAAATTCTAAAATAACATACAAGAGTAACTTCAGTACTGGATTCTCACAGACGATGAAACAAACATATATGGAACAGGGAGATATATATATTCAGGGATTTTGAAACATAGTGACTCCCGTCATCAGTCTACCTTATCTTTCCTCACTTTAGACGTTTTTGTGTATTTACTTGCAATACAACATGAGAGAACAAAATATTACCATTATTAATGATCCTCTTGAGCTATTCCAACAATTATATATTCATCCAGTTGTAAATTACAAAACAACCTTGCTGCATTTTGCGTAATCAAAGCAGGCCGAATCCTTGCAGGATAAAAGCCCAGCAGGGTTCAAATAGTCGATCTGTCTTTTTCTGACAGCAGAATATGAATGACAATTTATTTTGGCTAAAACAAGCAATTTTGGCTAAATTTATATTCTTCATGGGGTATCTGCCATCACAAACAAGAAGGGGATGGAGTTATAAGTATCAGTACATTCTAGTCAGAAGCAGAATATCTTAAATCAAAAGTTACAGCAGGCTAAAAGGTGGCTGCTAAGCCTCTCTATTAAATCTTCAATAATAAGGTGACAAGTTCGAACTCATGTCTTTTGCTTTATTAAAAAGGAGACAACCCCTAGGATAAAATAATATTGAGAAATAAAATTTACCTTGGATTAGTTTCATGTAAACAAAAAAATCAGCTTCTCAGAACTCACATGAAAAACATAATGTAGTTAATATTAAATACAATGATTATGCAACCTTTTACTTTTACAGTTTGTGCTCCTGTGTCCTTGATTTCAGCCCTGTTTTGCTTATGATTAATGAATGACTCACCTTCAGTACTCTTTCATTTATTTCATACCTCATTATGAATTGGGAAAGGCCATTTGTTATTTGAAAATAGCAAACAGAACATGCATACAAGTTGAACTGTGTTCATAAACACAAATGACATTTTTGTAAACAAATTTCTATTACCCAGTAATATATCTTATTAATAGTTTATATTTTGTAACTGCTTCTGATAAAATTCCAAGAAATTTGGTTAAGCAAGATACATGACATGATTCTTACTCCCACAGAGTACCAGGTGATAATTTGTGCATATGTTTTGTACGAACACCATGAATGTCTATGCACTACCCAAACATTCTCACACCCAATACTAAATGAAACCCGGCGTATTTAACTATTTTCTGTTTTAACTTTTCAAAAACCTACACAAAAATATCCTATGCTTTCTCCCCCGCCCTTTTTTTTTTTGGAACTTAGCAGAGTTTGATACTTCATGATGTTGTGCTATTATACTGTTAACATACAGGTAGGGATAACACTTTAGCTAGAAGAGTTAAGAGAAGTTTTGTGTATATTAAGTCATAATTGTTAAAGACACTGCATTGTTTACACTAACAACGAACAAAGTTTCTAACTACAGTTCATAGTAATTAATTCTTTTTGTTGCATCCTTTTTTGTTTTGATAGTTACTTTTAACTACAGCATTTGGTAGTTGCAAAGCATATACTTGAGCAGAAAAACTTGGCTTGGGTAACACCTATCCTTAATCAGATTCTGGGTAACTGTCAGAGGCATAAACCAAGAAGTCTATACTTTCTGTTAGGTTAGTGGAAGTAAATCCTTAAATCACTTAGGCATTGCTGCCTTAAGACAACAGCCATCAACCACATGAAAATACCTGAGATAACTTGGTAAACTGATAGCTATGGTGAGCTACAATACATATTGTGCAGGCATTGCCCAGGCTGATTCTGAACGGACTGATTTGGTTATTTATGGCAGCGTGGCTGGAGCCCTTCACAGGGCAGCCAAGAAGACAGCACAGGCTGCTCTTCTACTGTGAGCAGCAGCATCTACCCCTGCTATTTTTGCCCCATCATATTTGCAGCTGGATCATAACCACAAGGTTTATTCAGGTTGATGCAGATATGATATTTGGCTGAGAGTAAACCAGAGTCCACGGACTTCATAAATGGAAATGTGAAAATCAACCTCAACCAATTGCATACTACTTCCCCCCTGCACAGTATGCATGGCTGTGTGTGGTGCCAAGTCCAATTGCTTAAATGTTGTGTCATCACTAAAAATAATATAACTCTGAGCATGGTTAGTAACTGCAGGCTGACCTTCAGCCTTGGCTTTGCTTAATATTGTGGCTTTATGTTTTCCCCTAATTTGTTCAGAACTCTTTGTACCATGGATTATTAATCTATAACTAAACATTGTCCTTGGTGTTCATCTAGCTGACGATATTTGGAACCAAAGTAAAACTATTATCTTTTCTTTGAATTTTGTAAGCACATTCATTCCAGCCCTTTATTCAACTTCCTATTCCCACAAATTTCAGTGCAAACTGTACAAGAAAAGAAGTTATTGTTTAGTTAGGATTATTGCTTAAAATCACAACACAAAAGCATGTTTGATGCACTTCAAAGTTCTGTGAAAAGGACCTCCTTAATCTCAAATCCCTCCAGTCCCAAAACTATCCCCTATTACTGCCAAGCAGTATAATAATTTTCAGTGTGAATAAAGAAGGGTAAACCTTGACAAATGTTACTAGGTAATAGTAAATGATAAATCCGGCATTCAGTTAGGAAGCCTGTTTTACTAGTGGGGGGAAAAACAAAAGAAATACAAAAAACAAATCCTTGATGTCTAAGAAAGCCTCCCACCACTGGAATAAAGCTTTTGAAACCAGTGCCCATTGCCATGGAAGAACAGAATTATGCGATTACTATATATTAATCTAAGGATTTCAGCTTTTGTAAGTGACTTCCTAGTTAGGCGATAGGATAAGCTATTTTCCTTACTTATTAGAATGAGATTTTTCTGCTCAAGATTAATGCAACTATTTTAAGGTACCTTTTATTCCTCCCTCAGAACAGAAATGCGAAGAAAGATTTTCAGAAACTATCCAGTCTCTGTTTTGACACAAAACACTCAAAATGGCTTAACTAGATGCTCACATTTTTATATGGACTTGAAACTAGAACCTATGGTAACTCATTAGCCTAGCATTTCTACACAGAATTGTGAGTTAGCCATTCTCCCACAAATCCATGGAAAGACTGAGCAAATAGGAACAGCAATTTTCTGCTCTTTGCAAATTCCCAGAGAATGAAAGCAAGTCTCCTCAGACTATCAAGAGCACTACGTGTTTTTGCTTTACTGTTAACATAACAAATATAATTTTCCCAAAGCACTCTTAAAAAAAATCTCCATTTTACCTCTGTAGAAAAACAATGTGTATATAAACATAGTGAAAAGGGATGATTGCTTATTCCTAGTGATAAAATCATACAGTAGCAATATTATGACCCTGAAATATTGGGATATTTCTTATAAATTGCATTTCTGCGCTTGCTGTGGTCCCACAAAACAGATGGTATTACAAAAACAGCCTTTTAAAATAAACTACACCACTTATCAGCATCTGGAAACATGAAGTGCAAAACTAAGGCTAAAAGAATCTTAACTCTCTCCTTGCCTTTCCTTCCTTCATCTCCATCACGGACACTGATTTTCACGTGCGCAGATAACTTGCCAGAAAGCCTCTGAGGGAATCACAGTCAGAGTTTGAAGCCGCTTGTTCGGAGGAACAAGAACATTAGCTCTTGTTATGCAAAGCTCTGAATCTATCTACCACGCACACCTTTACACTGCAGGCTGCTGCTTATTGACAGCCCCTGGGCTCCCCCCAGCATCAGAGCAGCCCGAGCAGAACACACGTTTATATAAGACTTAACAAGATGAAAACATTGAATACTTATAACCATCATGACGGAGGGACAGATTCCTCCCTAAAGCTCTAGTGGGGCAAACTCACCAGTGGTGTGACTCCAGCCCCAAACTTAGTTTGAATGTGCAAATCATATCTTTGGCACTCCCTTTTGATGGGAGCTTAGGCTACTATACAGATGATTAGATTCAGCTTCACTGCTTTTTAGACACTAACTTACTTCAAGTTACTGTTACCACATTACGCATTCATAAAGGATGTCTCAGAGGAAGGCAATGCACTTGAACGTTTGGCATGTTTTAGGGATAGGTCTGAATGTACGATGTGGATTTTGTGCAAAGGAAAGCATGAGGGGACTGGCAGCGAAGAACTCGGAGCTGGAGCAAATGTGATGGTAAAACAGACTCAAAATAGCGAACCATCTGCTTTCTAATGAAAACAGCTCTACTTGTCAGCAACATCTAGAAAAAATGATTTCTTAGTTGGAGTGTGTAACCGAGAGAAGTAGCTTTTTTGCTATATGAGGTAATACACTCAAATGATGTATGACTTAGATAATAGCGTGGGTTAATGATCTTCAGCTGGATCAGGGAGTAAAACAAAGTAATTTCATAATACAGAACATGATGGATTAAATCATGTTAATACTGGGTATATACATTAAAGAAAATGATCTTTCTGGCATACTAAATGGCAAAATAAAAAGCACTTTTAGTAAGTTATATGATTAATTAGTCTGCCCTTTTATTTATGTACCATGATAAAGTAAAATGTACTACTTCTGGTTACCTCCCAGGCAATTATTCTAAAAGTTATATTGAATGCACCAGCTCCATTGTATTGCTCCAGTCCATCAGGAACAATAAAGTATGTCCCTGTCACTGTTTTAAACCAGAGATTTTCTTTTTTCTCTCCCTTCCCTGTCCCCTTTGCAAGAGGTTTGTTGGTTTCTTGTTCATATATCTTTCAAATCACACAAAGATGAGTTAGAATACAATATGTAACAATTAGGCAAACAAACAGTTTTGTGCAGAGATTCACTAACTGGAGGGAAAGGAAAAAAAAAAAAAAAGGAAATGGAGCTTGATCATTTCCTGCCTCTATGATTAACTAGATATTCTATAAATTCCCATCTGATTTCCAGAAAATCAGTCTCATCCAAAATAATTTGGCTGGAGATGCATTTTCCAAGGAAGGAAATATCAAATGAAAGTAAAAATCTCAAATTTCAGAAATAACTGTAGCTTTAAAGGGGCAAATACTGTTTTTGAAAAGACAATTATGTCCCACTCAGTCTCATTTTAGATCCTACCCAGAAACGATGGTGAGGAGGTAAAGCCAGAAGCTTCCTGCAGTACCACATTTAGCTGGGAGGAAAAAAAAATGTAACACTAGCACTGAATTTACCTGGAAGCATCGCAGTGACAATTCCTAAGCACATACTCCCTGCAGGGCACTGTCTTCCAAATCTGATTACAGCTGTTCTTTGGGATGGAGGGTCCAATTTTTCACTTTCAGACTGTAGAAATTAATAAAATACAAAAGATAGGGTTTTTTTTTTTTAAGACCTTGACAATATGAACAATCTGAAAAAAACCCACAGATATGGGCAAACAAGATACGGGCAGCCCTAAATTGCTAAATTCAAAATTCAAAGGTAAGCATCTTTGACAGAGAGTAAGTTGTTTCACAGGACGAGAGGCTCAGGACTTTTTCCACGAGAAATGTCTTTTCTTTTTTAAAAAGAACCATCTAAGAACAACTGCCTCCCCTTTCTTTTTTGTTTTGTTTTAGCTAGTTCCAGACATCTGTCTGCTACAGCAAGTGCTTTAAATTTCCACACAAAATAACCCTGATATTGTAATGTTCGAATCCTGGATTCTTGCACACAGCGTCCACCCACTCATACTGAGTCAGTATCTGCTGATTAATATTTTGTTTGCAACAACACTACTGCTCTTTCCCCCATCCTCAGGTTTTACCTTCTCCAAATGATGTGAAACACGTCTCCACTGAAAACAATATTAAACCATAGCAAATATAAAATCCATATATTTTCAGCATTTGTTTCATTAGGGCTTTTTGAGCTTATGTAGTAGCAGAGGCAATGCTCTGTCATCAAGCTGCATAATGGCACTTCCCATATCATCCCATTTTAGCATGTATGAGTACACGTAGGGCCTCCATTCTCTCTGTACTGCTGTCCCTAAATTTAATTCTCATTAACATTCATGGGATTGCACTGCAGTTTGCTGCCCTCTCAATTTGCTGTTTAGTATAGAAAGAGGCCCAAAACTTTCCTCTTGTCAAAGGAATCCTGTTAATATCATTCTTTTTTTTTTTTTTTAAATCGACACTGCCAAAATTATTCTGGACCTTTATTGTTTATTATGCTACTCTTCATTTCGAGGGAAATATTAAAGGAATAAGTAAAAAAGACTTTTACATGCTACGCAGGAATATCACATCTGTGATGCTACCTTTTGAAGGGTAAATACTAGCTTTAACATACCAATTTATTTCAAAAAAACCTGTAGCTGCTAACAATTTTTATATACGTTTCTAAAACTTCTGAGCATAGACATACAGAATACATACAGAAATTCATAATTAGAAAGGAGCTGATTATCTATAGTCAACTAGTAAATAAACTATAAACCAGATTTTTTAAAGTGAATTATTAATTGGTGGTGAACCTGCTGTGAGAATATAGCAAATGGGTGAAATGTGTCCTACGAAAACGGTGTAGAAGCACAGCTGCTCCAAAGTGTTTGTCGAAAATAACATTCAATTATTGTTACATTTTAAACTTTATAGGATATAACACCATGTAGAAGTGTGATTTTAAAATTAGTGTTTGCAAGTGCCTGTGATGTAGGTGAGGGTTTTCAGCAAGCAGCAGGTTTGAACCTAAAATTACATTAATTTATTTGCTGCAACAAAATTAGGTTGATTAGTTATTGCTCAAACTAATTTGTTAAACAATGGGGCAGCTTTTGTACAACAACAAGAAAAAGCATCTGAGAGAAGAGCAGTGCTGGTGCTCTTGTACTCCATTACTGTTGACAAGACTCAACTAGGAATGCAAGATATGTATAAAGAGTAATTTTGTCTCATTAAATGACAACACTAGTGGTTCCTCTTCATCTCCTTAATTCATTTCTTATAGTTTTTCTTGTCACATCCACTTGTTTTATGGCTTACTAACTTGCAAGTTATGGTCGTAATTTATGGTCAAAATTGAGCGGTAGCAAATCACAGAATATTTTCATTGATTACCCTAAATTGTCTAATCTCCTGTATGTTTTTAGGAGTTGATTGGGTGGTATTTACTGATTGCCTTCATCTAATTTAAAAATCAATCAATAGCAACAATGAGAGGTGGTGGATAAATCGAGTCTAATGCAGCATAACTGCAGCAAATATCCATCAAAGGCTCATTCTCAATCAAATTTGTGGGAAGTTTTAATACATAAACCAAAATGTCTAAAAGCCTTACTTCTACAGCACATCATTTTAAAACTGTGCTCTGCAATGTGACATCTTATTGCTCTTACGCTGTCTATTTAGGGTGATTTTCCACTGGTAAAATGAACATATTTTAGTACAATAAAACTGTAGCAAACAAGGAAAAATGTGATCAGCTTTGGTTTAAAGGCACTTTGTTCCATCTTCCTCAATATTATCTGTGTATAATAATGGGAATTAACATAACATCAGCTTTTCTTATAAACTGTGTGCATTTTCCCAGAGATAAACATTCTAATAAGTGTCTTGATGGGAAACGTGTTTTCTAATTTGAGAAATCAATTCATTAAAATTGTTCCTTACGCTGTTCCTTTTTTTAAGCATCATTTGTTTCCTGAGGTTTTGGATAGCAAATATGAAAGACACTGCCTGGAAGGCAGTATTTTAATTTCTAGACAATATCCAGACAAAGACATATTCTGAAGGAGAAAAAGAAAAAGGGACGGGGGGGCAGAATGCAGCAAAGGTAAAAGCTTCTTTCTCAAGTGATGACAATGCAAACTTAAAATGCATCTTTCTTATCTGACATAAGATACAAAACACCATTTTCAATTGTGAACTATGCCTGGATCTCAAGATCACATTACCTTTAAGTTTTCTATAGGCACATAATGGCAAACAGCTAAATAAACTGAGGTCAGAACTATACCTTCACTTATATCAGGTTGAGGAGCTGGTTTAATAGCCTGGAAAAACAAGTTAAAATTTGCTTCTATTCTTGGAAGAATTTTAATCCATACTCAGAAACAGCTCTTTAGCATAAGAATTTACTTAGCAAATATTGAATGCATATAGTTAAGAAGATTTAGCTTTTATTTCTTGATAACATGATAAATATGATGCTACATAATCCTTGTGCAGTGGGAAGTTCTGATTTGTGCCTCCAGGTGTTAATACATGGCCTATAAGGGAGAGGAATTTGGAGTTTTGGGATTTCTTTGCAATTTTGCAGTTATTTGATTTTAGAGTCAGGGGTACTCATTGCTAGACAGACATTCTTTTTTACTATACTCAGGCATCTAGGATACAGAGCACAGTAAGGGAGCAAATTCTGGATCGCTATGCAAGAACTCTCAAGTATATTTCACCAAAGATGTGCATAGAACAGAATTTTAAGAGAGAAAGCATATAACCTGTCCTAAAATTTTAAAAAAGAGCAAGGGTTCTGGATTAATCAGAATCAAGATCCTGAAATTATATACATCAAGAAGTCAAAGTGTCCTAACTTTGCAGCTGACCGTTGTGAGACAGGCATCAAAACCTGTGATATTTAATTTTGCTTAGTCCACATGAAAAGGCTATCCTTTTATCCAGAATTATATCCTATTTTATTATAGCCATATGCCAAACTAGATTGTCTTACATTTTTAAAGATTGCTTCTATTCATTCATCCTCCTTTAGATTTTTTCTGAGATTAAAAGAAGAATGGAAAGGTACTGAGGTATTAAAGCAAAGACATTTCTCTCAAGTCTGTTACACTTTCTAACCCAAAGACGGAAGTGTAAAGCATTTTATGAAGTGGTTTTCTCTCTTGAAAAAAACAAGGTCTAGGAGGTTTGGCTGGATCTGAATGAGCCTTGGATGAATATTCTAGATTTTGGTACTTATCTGAAGATATACAAGTTACCTGGCTATAAGCCACCATTAGTACAAACAATCTTGTGGGTGCATACCAGGTCAGGCAAACACAACCACTCTGGAAAGAAATTTTCCTACTCCAATCGATTTTAAAGCATCTTTTGCTGCTAAATACTCTTTAAAAAATCTCTGGTCTAAGCAAGAGATTGCGGTGCACATTACAAATATAAAAGACAACCACCAAAGAGAATCCTGCCAGCAGTGCGCTGTTTATTAAAATTCTGACATTCTGAGATATCTTCTTGCCAAGGGCCCTCTTACAATGACATCTGTACACTTGTCATTACATTGCAGTTCACATTACTTACATAAACATGCCACAGGGAAACCATGACTGATATAATTTTTATAAGATTGAAAGGTAGCCATTCTGATCATTAAAACAAACCTGAGAGAGCCTTCCTGATGATGGAATAGATTCAGTTACTTCTTCCTTCTCTGTGGGTCATTAGTTAAAAGGGGAAGGGGGGAGGAGGGAGAGAAGGCCATATACTGCAGGTGTTTTATCCTTTGTAAGGAGACTGCACTGAGACAAATGATTCTAGCTGGCATTTTGTACACACCGGAGATTGCTTATCGATCCAGATCAGAATATTCAGGCTGGCCCCGGGGAAAAGGCAGAGTATTTTCTGAGGGAGTTAATAACCTGGCAGCTGAGCTGTCTTGTCCAATTCACTGAACCTAGGGCTCTAATCAGGCCAGAGTTTCTTATTTTGAGAAATCTTGCCATATGTGTCTGCTAGCTGCCTTCCACTCTATTGGACCAGTGACAGTGATTGAAATGACAGCCTATAGATAGAGCCTAATCAAATTGTTTATTATCAGCCTAAATCAATATGTATAGATTGTTGTAACATCACTGTCATGCCATGGAAAAGTCATACTAATACTACATGCTGCAGATGTAATTCTAAAATGTATTTTTCCAACCTAAATTACATCTGAATTTAACAGAGTAAAAGAAATTATAACAGCATATGAGACAGTGAAAAATATACGTTTACACATTCCAATAAAATAACATTAAGGATTAATGCTAAAATGTCATGTTGTGCACTGTTTAAATATGTGCTTCCAGTATGAGAGAAAGTCAACAAGGCTTTAGGAAGGGAAAAAGAGAATCAAAGGACAAGTATTTTGTCTTGTGTGTAGAAAGGGAAAAATCTCACAGAGGTTTCTGTAAACACATTCTGCAGGGAGAAACAAACTTCAATGCACCTAAAGGCAACTTTTGAGGCATCCACACTATAAAAAGGAAAAAGTAGTAATATGAATTCCTTTGGTACTACAAAATATTCCCCCCAAAAGCCTTGAAAAGAGTTTGGAGCATGAAGTCTAATTATTTGATAGGGGGTTCATCGGGGCTAACAACTTTAACTCTGGAAGAAAGAGACTGCAAGCATTTAGAATTTAATGCAAGAGGCAGTTTCATAAAGAAACCTCCATCTTCTGAAGCTTCTTGGGAACTGCTTTTAAACAGAAAAGCTGAAAGTGGGAACATTATATAGGGAACATTAAAAATTATTTAGTATGGATAAATCAGATTCTAAAGGCTTAATTAACGTCTAAAGGGGCTCAAACACAAACACACACACAAGAAAAACAGATGAAGAAGAGATATTCCTGATGGCATGGCATAGGATGGAACTAACTCAGCCTTGGGAGAGACTCAGTGATCAGCTTTGCCCCGTGAAGCTCACCAGAGCAGTATGTATGTGAAATTCTTCTCTAGTGTTATTGACCTGAAATGGATAATCAGTGCAGGCTTTGTGGCCTAGAAAGAGGCTATTGTGCATTCTATAACTTCTGAAGTCAGTCTACAGGCTGAATTTTGCACTACATGATGTGTCTGGTGGAATAATTTATTGCCTTTCTCTGCAAGAAAAGAATTTTAGAAATTATTTTTAAGCACTCTGACAAGGTATACTCCTGTGTATCACTTGCATTTTTTGATTATTGGATTGAGTTACTTTGTCAAGTATGTAGCTTCAAATGTAAATTCATATGCATTAGAGCATATGTGTGAATAAATATAATATTGCCCTGTAGATTGTACTGATTTCAAGTGCTATGTTTTCTCTTGGATAAAATGTACCTTTTTTTTTTTTTTTTTTTTAAACTGTGTGCACTCAAAGCTCTCCAACAGCAATTATCTTTGGCTGACTGATTCTAGGAATTTTCCTACTACATTCAAAATAAGGTTTTTTCTTGTTGTTGTTCATTGCAGTTTTAAGAAATAAAGGTACTTATTCAGCATAAAGCTTTAGCATATAACTATTTCTAAGCATATGCTTGAGTCCCTCCTGAGTCAGGAAAGACATTAAGCAGATGCTTAGCTTTAAGCATATCCTTAAGGCCTAAATGACAACAGTAGAACTTTCTCTCGACTACACTTTCGAACCTACTTGTGGCAGACTCATGGCTACATGTACAATATGAATACAGGTGGCTGAGTTTGGTCCACAGCTGGCATAAAAACAAAACTAAACATTTAAAGTGTTTTGACCAAAATCCAGCAGAGCACTTAGGTCTACTTACAGTGCTGATTTAACTATCTCAGTTTATAGTTACACTGGTGCAATATCCTAGCATGGACACAGTTCTACTAGTATTTATCTTGGCATAACTTACCATGACACCATTACAGAAGGGAATGCCTCTGAAAGTCATGGTAGGATAGGGTAGACCTGCATGAGATAAAACCAAAATCCAATGAAAAGAAAACGCAGCAGTCAGAGGGGCATCAAAAATGGAAAATACCTACTAAGTGAAATTTTTCTGTGACAACTTTGTGCAAACACATAATGAAATTCAAAGTCACATATTCTCCCCACAATGCCCACCCTCTTCCCTCCATGGGGTTAAAGCTGCCTGGTATTTCAATGGCAAAGTGAGAAGAACAGTGTAACCAGGACCTTCACCTTCTTTGTTGTAAAATCTGCAGTGAATGATGCTGGAAAAAACTCATCATTTTCAGCACGGCTACTCTAACAATATAGTTCAACACTGCTGCTGGAAACTACATTTCCCTCCTTCTTTGGCAACAAGCTTCTTACAATGCTGTAAGAAGTCTGGTCCTTCTTTTCTTCCCTTACCACCAAGGGACAGGCTGAATCCTGCCAAACACAACTTTCACAAGAAGTTACTCACTAATCACGTACACCTCTTTTCTGGGTCTCTGGCCCAGCCTGCTGTTGAGCAGTACTGAGCCTTTATGGCTCCAAAGAAATGATATGTTATTTAAATAGAGAGAAAACGCTAAACTGTCTGCAAAAGCAGAATTTCAGTGCATCATTCTTTTCAGAACAGAGCATTTCTGTGAAAGAGGCATTACAATGAGACAGGTACTCTGTTCAAATTCAAGATGGCCTTAATTTCTGTGCATGAAACATATCCCTGCATCTAACCCCATGGAAATAATTAATTATTGCTCATCATCTGACCAAAAAACTTCTGATCTACACCCAACTGTTCTTGACAGGCACATTTGACCCATATTTCTAAAATACTGGCAGTAAATGTGATGGTTTTATTATTATGCATGACTATTAAAATGATCCTCCTAGCTTTGCACCTTGAAGTCTTTTATTATTCGTTTCTAAAATTTGAAACTCATCTTTGACAATCCTTTAAAATCTTCAACAGTCCAGTTGAACTGCCAAGCACACTGCCAACACGCTGCAACTCTTATCTGCATTGGTTTTGCAAATAGTAGCTCCTTTCTGGGAGCACTGATGAAATATCTAAAATTATATCCTGTATACTGTAAGGCCCATAAAGCTGGATGTGCTCTGATGGTTGGGTTGAAATGTGGAAGCCTATTTTAGGTTCTATATGTCATGCAGTACAATTCCTGCTTTCACTTTATGACTCTGATGAAAATTGTTTTTGTATCATTCGTTTGTTTATGTTAAATCTTAATGCAGCCTCAAGACTCAAGAGAACAGAATGCATTTTTTTCATTTTCAAATGATCTTCAATGGAAGCATTTGACCAAAAAGAAGGGCAATAAAAATGAAGGAAGATTACTGATTTTATTAAATATTACATATAATGCTTAATAGTGGTCAGTGTCACTGTTATCCTATTTTCCAAACCTTACATCTCTGTAATAGATATTGTGTACAACCAGAGAATATACATAACAGACTAGGACTAGCTTTAAACTATGTCCAGTACTTTCCTACAAATCTACTAGAATTCTTATTTATACCACATTTAACACTTCAATCCTTCAATTTCCATAGCTCTGTTTACTCTTCTTTTAGTTTCTTTTATTTTTATTACAGGTTGCTTTGCTTTGTTTATGCAGTAAAATGTAAATTTAGGGATGGAAATTTAGGCACTACTGATACAAGGTCTACAGGTTTATTTGTTGCTTCCTCCCATCCTGATTAGTACAAACACCTAGCATATTAAAAGATTATATAAGATGTACATCATACTAACTTTTCATCTTATTTAAAGAATATAACGATTGCAAATTAAATCCTTACAGACACACGGAACGACAGTATTAGATTCACCAGTGCAAACTTTACCCTCTCCCTTCTACACAAACATCTCAATAGTCATTGCTTTATTTGCCTTTTTGCATTATAAAATTGTTGGCAACTTCCATTAAATGTATCACTCTAGTGTAGTATATGGACATACTCAATAATGCCCAAACATACTTTTTTTTTCCTGACTGTAGGTAAGAGTAGAAATTAAAAAAAAAATTACTTAATAAGTAGACTGATTTCTCTTATACCCTACGCAATTGCTATTATTCTCTGTACAAAATAGTACTGCCAAAATCGAGAATAGTAGCAGTTTAGCTTGTTTTTCTGATACCCTCTGGCAATCCACTTTCAGTTTTCTTGGAAACCATAAAGAATTTAGCAACTTCTCTTTTTGTCATATGAACCATACAGCCAATGACTTTACGATTAAGCAGACTTCTCCACTACCAACAAACAAAGCCCTGTGTAGAACTATTTCTGTTTTTTCAGATGTGTTGTGATGTCGCTAAATAAATCCAGTAATGTCACCACAAAGCCTTACTTGTGCTCAAACAAATTTTGTAACTTAAATGTCAGAAATAAAAAATTACTATTTCAGTGAGACAGGGAAATACAGTATAATTTAGTCCCATGCCCTACAAAACCTCTACACATAATCCTGTGCCACTGCAGAGGCACAAATAATTGATGTACTGTATAAATCAGGCCTGCAAATATGTGTGCCTTCCAAACTGTTCTTCAAACCTCATTACATTTAATAGTTCCGTACCAAAATGCCAAGTCCCTCAACAAAAATTCTGGCTAGATTTATACATTTAAAAAAAAATAGTACTGAAACAGTGCAATATGGAAAAGTGTAACGTTAGAAGGTTTTAAACTCAAACTACACTTCAGGAGCATAAAGGTGTATTAACCAAGAACTGTGATGGTGAACTTCCATAAGAAGGTTTTAAGCAGTGAAATCCATTTCAAAAGTGCAGAGTAACACTGCTAGTTTTCATTGTGGCACGTTGTCTCCATCAGTTGGAAAAACTGTTGCCGTGCTTATTTGCAGAAGGTGCTGGCAACCACCCTTTTCCATATTCTGCACTCCCAGTCTTTGTGTGGAGTTATATCTGAGAGACATGTGATTCCCTGGACAGTGCACATACACTTCTGGACATCAAACACCTTGTTTTGCTTTAACATGAAATAAAGTTGATCTAATATGTTAGGATAGATTAGTAGAAGTATAAACAAGTCCTGAATTAGTGTCAATATACTTTTGCTTCTTACCCAAAAGAGGTGAGTATAACTTTGAAAATGAAAAATCAAGAAGAATTCTGAAACACCTTGTGGAGTTTACCTTTGTGAATGCTGAGGAGAGAACCAGGATTTTGTCTGCAGAGAGAAAATTACCTAAATTGTCTGGAAAAAAAATCATTGACCCAGTCAGGTTGTGTGAAGCTTGTTATCAAATACAGCCTGAGGCTCTCCTGCCTTATGCATTTGTGCATCTTGCTCAGAACATGTAGTGTAATAAAAAAATTTAGAACAATAAACAAACACCATGTAGGATTGTGTTTGAACAGGCATGTAAAAGCTTCGCTTCTGTATGAGTGTCTCAGAAATACTGCATTCAAGGTTTCCTAAGTGTAAATTTACAGACAGCACACACAAAGAATATTAAGGTTACATTATTCAATTATTTTAAGTAGAACACTGAGTACATCAATGCTACAACAATACAAATTAATCAAAGAAGAAAAAATAAAGTAATTAAAGCTGAGCAGTGAGACTGATGAATTTAGAGAGAAAGAAAACTTCTGCAATGCATATTCAAGAGCCTGAGTAATTAGGTGTAGCTGTAGAAAGATTGTTAATGTGCCCATTATTGTATATCTAGGAAATCTACTTCATTGAGGAGCCAAGTACATTGTTTTGTGGTTCACTCATAACCACAGAAAATCAGGGAGGAAAGATGGTCTTGTGTTTTAGAGCATGGTATGGAAGATAAGAAACCTCTTGAATCTTACGGCTTCCTATGTGTCTCTGGGCAAATGACTTAATTTCCCGTCTGTAAAATGGTTTAGCAATCCCATGCTGTCCTGTGCTAGGACTCTCTCTCTATATATATGCACACACACACACACACAAATATATACATATATATATATATAAGGAACCTTCAGATGGAGAGCGTAAAGATGAGTGGCATTATGGCAGAAATTATATAACTACAAAACTCGCCATGGCCACAAGTTTTTCACAGAATCAAAACTAGTACTTACATTGACCTCTGTCTCCCTCACAAGTATGTATGTTTGCAAAAACCCACATGAGCTTTCTAGCTGTTACACTGGCAAAAAACTTTTATTTCTAGTCCCTACAGAGCCTGAACAAAATTCTCCAATCAGTCTCCTCGGAGAAAATCCAGCTGGAGAAAGCATGTACTCAGTTCTACAAAGTGGTGTCAGTATTGTTCGCAATTGTAAGTATAGCTGTTGTTTGTTTCACAAGTGTAATTGTCATTATCATTGTAATTTTTGACAGTGCTGGTTCTATAGGGAGCGTCTGAATCTCTGAGTACATTTGAAAATGAGAGAAGGGTTCAGTTTATGAAGTCAGGAGATCCTCCAGGCACTGCTTCGGAGCATCTAGGTCAGGTTTTTCCTTTGAGCTCCGTTCCCAACTTCCTTTTTCTTTTTTCTTTTTTTTTTTTTCTCTCTTTTCTTCTTCTATAGCCAAGTCAGGATTACTAAGTACAAACTTCTCTTTTTGAATACTTACCCATTTCCCAAGTTACTTCTCAAAAGTTGGCATTTAAATTCATCCTAACATTCCAAGTTGGATAAATCAGAGCAAAAAATTGAATCTGCTGAAACTCTGTTCCTTACATTACGATATTTTGTTTTCTTCTGAATAAGGATTCTGATTTATGAATTTGCCTCACTAAACAAACTATTTAGAAATTAAAGTATTATTCCAATGAATAAGACTTCTTAATGAGCCTACACAGATTCACAGATAAGCCGTATGTCACTGCAGCAAGCATTTGCAACTCTATGGTAGGGTCTAGATTGTCACATAATATTTTAAATAAAAAACATAACTATTCTTCCTAGGGTAATACTGCAATTAGGAGTGGCTTCCACTGCATTTGGTCCAAACATGGGCTTGAATTGTCCCTCCTTTGGGACAAACATCCTACGTGAGCATATGAAGGACAAGGGATTACAGCTAAAACATAGAAGACATTACATGGTTCTTTCACCAAGCTTTTACAGCTTATATCTTCTACCTTTTCATACATGAAGGAAAACTCAAGGCAATGAAATATAAAACTACAGAGATTTATACATATATAGTAGTTGAACTATACTGAATCATTTCTGCTGAAATCCTTTGTAATAGACATGGATAACGACAACTTCAAAAATATGAGATCAGTACTAAGACTAAGCATATAAGGATGCTTGTGTAATAATCTTGCGAATTCAAATGATACAAACCCAAGAAAAAGTCACCATGCCTGCCTTGACAATAATGTAGTAAATTATTGTTCAGACAGAAAAAGAGAATGAAAGAAGAAGAATGTAGAATATCAGCTTGAGAAAAAGAGAATGAAAGAAGAATGTAGAATATCAGCTTGAATCAAAATACTGATGATGCATCCTATTTATAAAATAATCTAATTCCTTATGTCTCTGAAAATATTTAGTGTTTCTCCTTCCTCAGACTTTGTTTTCCTTCAATTACTGTAATGGTTTTAGATACAGAAGTAGTCAATTCCACACTCTCCACTAACTGATGGTTAAAATTTTTTAACCATTGTACACATTTTAAACATTGTACACTTTTTGAAAGCATTTTACTCTCTGCGTGATCAAAGCACCTTACTTTAAAACATTTCTTCTACCCAGGTTTCATACTAGAATGTCAAATAAAATCCTTACGTGAATGCATGTGGACTTGACTAGATCTTTCAGTTTCTAAGGTGTCACTATGTGAATGGAAGATCCATTTTATATTTGTCCTCTTTCTCTGAAACTGCCTATGGAATGGGAAGCATGTCATATAAACAGAAAACTATCCGGTGCAAATTTTATGTTACTTTTCTAAACGGAACAATATAAACACTATAGTGACAGTACTTTAGACAGCTAATACAAGACGCCCTCAAGTTTAACAGAGAAACTATCTAGTATTTGTAATTTATTTTGAAGACTAAAAGAGTTGCTAAATCTGAACTTTTTAAGAACAGTTAATCTTTGGATACTTACTATATGAAACAACAGTGAAAGCCATAGTGGCGCTGTTTCTTAGGCTGAAATCTTTCCTCTTTGTGCTGATGGCCATCCAGGTTTCCAGCCCCGCAGACTAGGACTTCAGTCTTCATAGAAAGGCATATTTCTGTAACAAGCCTATTAACAGGAGTATTAACTTTACCTCTAGGCTCTCGTTGTGCAATTACTCTGCACATTATATTGTCACCAAAAAAAGACTTTTACAAAGTAAAGCATCTGAAATATAATATCAGCAAATATGATATACAGTGAACTGATGGCAAATCAGGGTACAATTTAGGAAAAAAAAGGTAGCAATATTCTGTAACAAATCTCTTCAACATTTGAAACTCTTCAATTCTTCATAAAGAGGGAAAAGAGGATTTTCCTCATGAAAAGTGGAGCTCTTTAAGGGCTCCTGGTTAAAAAGGATCTTTTTCTGCTGGACTCATGTTAATAATATTAAGTATTGCTTCTGTATCTCCTTGAGTAATTTTGGTGTTATATAGGTGCTAATTCTACATATTGAGAAAGTCAAAGAAAATGCCTTTACCTTTCAGAAAAAGAAGATGAGCAGGTCTACACTCTCCAGAACTCTGGGCTCAAGGGTTGAGTGGAGCTTACTGATATCAACTGGAAATAGGACTGCTGTCTTTACCCTTCATGGCCACAGTTCTGTCACAGCCGGTGAGGCAGAGCAGCGACCACTGTCATTTTTTTTTTCTTTTTAAATGCTGTCAGCAACTTAAACTATTGTTTTCATTTCAAAAACAACTACTTGAAAATCTGACAATGAAAATCATACTGCTGTCAAGAAAGTTTCGGTGAAAGGTCAGGAAAGTGTCAGAGGACGACATTGTAAAAAGAATTGAAAATAAATGGCTCCAGGTAAGAAGGAAAATTCCTACTCCAAGTCAAGGATGATGTGTAGAAAATACTTCACAGTTGTCTGTCAGTTAATGCTATATTCAGTGTGACGGACTATCTGGTAGCACATTCATGCGTATTACTTCTAGTTGTATCACTATATCTGCAAACAGATGATGGAATATGCTGTATGTGAGGTTCCAGGCAAGCTATTCAGTGTATTTTTAACAGGCTGTGAATAGCTACAGATTTATACTTTCAATATTATTTACAGCAATGTAGAGCTTATCTTGACCAAGTAAGTCAAAAAGAAAACTACAGACTTTCTACTGGAATTATGACCCAAAAGCACATCTGCTTTCTAGCAACAGCATTAGGCACTGTGGCAGTTTAAGCAGGTTCTCATTTAGTACTTTTCCTTAACACAGACCAGGATGAAGCAGCTCAGCTGTAGAGACTTTATTTGGATTGAGAAATCTTGCTTCCCAGCTCTTATCTTCCCTGTTGATGGTAAGCTTCAGCAACACATCCAGCTTCTGCAACAAACTGCAACTGCTCTGTCCCCTGCCTGGGGCAGTGTGCCGTGCTCGTATTATG
Organism: Tinamus guttatus; assembly: GCF_059628265.1. Lineage (NCBI taxonomy): Eukaryota > Metazoa > Chordata > Aves > Tinamiformes > Tinamidae > Tinamus > Tinamus guttatus. Next base: position 5,661,581 of record NW_028288923.1, read on the forward strand.
GGCTTTTAGCCTGGGAACTACCATGTGAATCAGCCTAAAGTTTTTGCAGTCTTGTGTGTCTTTGCTGATGTAGTTTGATGTTGCTACTTACAATGTGTATGGTGTTGTTTTCAGTGCCTCTGTCTTCCTGCTTTCTTAGAAGACAACTTTTGCAGACCCCAAGACTTTCTGAGCCTGTAGCTTTTCTGACACTGACATAAAAATAGTTAAGGAGGGCTGCAAGAGAGTACATGTCAGGGGTCACAATGAGAAAGCTAATTTCACTTTGTTCTTGAAAATTCAGAACTACTGCAGGGGAGAACAATACAAAAAGTCACTCTAAATTGTATGATTCTGAGCAAGGGACTAGAAAAGTGACTCATAGAAAGAAACAAGGAAAAAAAAAGAGAGAAATTCTCTCACATAGCATTAATATATTCAAAGAAATATAGGAAGGCAAATTCTTAATTAAGTTTTGGAAATGGATTTACTTTACAGTACTCCATATAACTCTATACACTATGTTCACATAATATTTATTAAAAATAAATGGGTGAAAAGGAAAAAATGCAACTGCCAAAGGAAAGGTTATTTATGTTCAAACTGTACTTGAGAAATTAGTCAAGGGCAATTCATGCATGTGAAAATATGATTTGTAACACTGCCAAGGTCGATAAGACCTTAGGGAGTAAATTCTGGCCATACAAATCAAAGATGCCCAGAGGCAGTTTTGAAGGTGAGTAGCAAGGCTTTAATGGTTTTAAAAAAGCCTGTTAATATTCTAAAAGAACATGCAACAATACAGGAAGAACAAATAACTTGTTTTTGACAGGAACAAATGGTTGCTGTACTTCTGTCTCTCCATTGCCAATTCCCAAATCACGCGCATTCCTGCATTTTTTTTTTTCCTGTCCCACTATTGCTGACATTCTACGTACTTAAGCCACAAAAAGGAGCAGCACTTAATCAAGCAGCTTAAGGAGAGTTCAGATGGTTCACAAGGTTTTCACTTGACTGCCTAAGCCTATCCTGCCATTTGCCCCATGATAAAAGTCCCATCCCACACACTTACAGCAGGAAGATCTTCACAGGAGTAAGATTTGATTGCACCTTCCACCTGGAGAAATGAGTAAAAAATGCCATCAGTGTGACTGCAGCAGAGCTGCTCACTTAGTTTAGTTGTAAGGATATTTTAAGAAAAAAACAGCTCTAGCAACCAAAATAATACTTTTATAGGATTTTTTCAGCCTTTCTCACATTGTCTGAACAAAAATCAGTTTTATCTGAATGTTAATATCAAAAAATATTTTTATTTAACTATCATTTCACTGTAAATGAACAAAAAGCAAGGGTGCTTTTTCTATAACTTGTGACAATTTTCCACTTTAATCCCAGACTCTATTAAATGAAAGTAATTCTGGCTGGCTAGCTCCAGATTCTTCTTTGGTATATCTAAACAACTCAGAAGGTTTATGCTGTCTTCTGAAAACTCTGCCTAAGTTAGTGTTTCCCCCACAGCTCAGACAGAATAAGATACATGTACAGTCAAAGGTATCTGAAGAAAGATATCTGAAAGATATCTCAAAGATGGCCGAAATCAAAATTATTTTTAAAATTAACTTTTTGAAGTGAACTCCTGTTCAATTTATTCATCAATGACCTGGATGAAGGCACAGAGTGCTCCCTCAGCAAGTTTGCTGATGATACCAAACTGGGAGGAGTAGCCGATACCCCAGAGGGCTGCGCTGCCATCCAGAGGGACCTGGACAGACTGGACAACTGGGCAGTGAAAAACCTCATGAAATTCAACAAGGGCAAGTGGAAGGTCCTGCACCTGGGGAGGAAAAACCCTAGACACCAGTACAGGCTGGGGACTGACCTTCTGGAGAGCAGCTCTGCGGAGAAAGACCTGGGTGTCATGGTGGATGACAAGTTGCCCATGAGGCAGCAGTGTGCTCTTGTGGCCAAGAAGGCCAATGGGATCCTGGGATGCATTAAGAAGAGCAGCTCCAGCAGGTCGAGGGAGGTGATCCTGCCACTCTACTCAGCCCTGGTGAGGCCGCATCTGGAGTATTGTGTCCAGTTCTGGGCTCCACAGGACAAGAGGGATGTGGAGCTGCTGGAGAGAGTCCAGCGCAGGGCTACGAGGATGATCAGGGGCCTGGAACATCTGCCCTATGAGGAGAGACTGAGGGAGCTGGGCCTGTTCAGCCTGGAGAAGAGAAGGCTGAGAGGGGACCTGATCAGTGTCTATAAGTACCTCAAGGGAGGCAGTGAGGAGGATGGTGCTGGCCTCTTTTCACTGGTGGCCACCGACAGAACTAGAGGAAACGGCCAGAAAGTGAAGCATCAAAAGTTCCACAGGGACTTAAGGAAAAATTGCTTAACAGTGAGGGTGACAGAGCACTGGAACAGGCTGCCCAGAGAGGTTGTGGAGTCTCCTTCTCTGGAGATCTTCAAAACCCGCTTGGACGCAGTCCTGTGCCACGTGCTCTAGGTGACCCTGCGTGTGCAGGGGGGTTGGACTAGATGATCTCTAGAGGTCCCTTCCAACCTTAAGCATTCTATGATTCTATGAAGCAACTCAGCAGAATCATTAAAAATAGCATGAATTAGTAACAGGATGTGTTTGTTTCTGAGTCAGACCCTCTAAAGCCTAAACAAAGATGAATTCAAGATAGAGTTGGCAGTTACAGCTCACTATGTATTTATTCATTTCTATTAATAATTAATGGTAGGTTTTTGAATGCCTAAAAGTAGGTGTTGTACCAGGAACTTACTAGTTTCTTATTGAAGAAACAAAACATTTTTGAGGTTTCTTCTGTGTAGGTGATGTGTTATTCCAACCTTGCACACAACTGAATTTATACATGCAGAAATCAACAATATTTCTTTAGGGTACATTCAGAATTGTAAGTGGTCAAATAGGCATGTAAAATTGTGCATATAATAAGAACATACAACTAAAATGAATGAATTTCAGTCAAATAACCGGGCACCAGACAGCCATTAGAACAGAAAAGCTGCCACCTTCAAGGGTAGCAGTCATCAAAAGTGCCATTGTTCCTCTCCATTTTTTCCCATCCTGGCTACTGCTCCTGTAAACCAAACTAATAGAGATCAGGTTTTCACAGTTCTATCACTCTGGAGAGGGTAAGAGAGCTTGGTATATTGCCTGTAAAACATAGTAAGACACCATTATGCTTCTTTCAGTCACTGGTTATCCTGGCAAATACATCACAGAAGAGGGTATGGAAAGCCTTGGAATCACAGTTGCTCAGTTCTTGATATTAGACCTGCATATAGTTGATTCTTCACATAAAATTTCTACCTTCCTCCCTTCCTCACTGCAAAGAAAGAAGGGAAGCTGAAAAAAAAGCACTCTTCCTTGAGATGTGTTGGTGAAGATCAAAGAGTATTTGCCTGAGGTTTCCAGTGAAATTTTGCCGAGGACAAAGGGCTATATAGACCAAGATAAACCAGAAGCTGTACAAGTGGAGGAGGACTGTGTTTGTTGGCTGTGTTTGGAAATTAGTCGAAGCCAACAGCAACTGCTTTGTTATATGCTTGGACTGGAAAAGCCAAATATAATATTATGAAATTGAAATACAAAAACATATTATATTTCACATTAGGAGACCTGTAGCTGGTAAACTGACATGACTATTCCTGTTTTCATTCCTTTTTCTAGCTTGGCCATAGCACTTTGTTTCCTTTAAATGCTCAGGTACTGTCTCACATTCACTTCTTTGGCTTTTTTTTCCCACTCTCTTACAAAACAGTTGACAGCTTTTCAGAACTACCACCAGACTTTGTTTATGGGAGTGCAGTGAGTGCTTCTGCCCATGGATGCCCTCAGAAGGCTTTTACAGGAGGAAATTTGCTGACACATTTTGCCTAGAGTTCATTCTCATAAAACAAACATTGACTATTGAAACAAACAAAAAAAAAATCACTGTCTTGTGCTTGCACATACTCGGTCACCACTTTGCAAGACAGAAATTATGAAGTTTTACAAGATATGGATTATATATAAGCAACAGGCAATCTATTAACAGGACAATCATACTTACTGGAGCCCTGTGTATCTGTTAGGGCTGACTGTCCCGGTTACCCTCAAACTCTCTCCTCACTAAATCTGTCACGTGCCCATAGGTCTGGCAGGTTTTCCTGTAGGGAATGCAAGAAACACATTGCTTTCCACTTAAGGGCTAGAGTTCTACATGTGGCATCTTCTTTGGAGGGTCCATATTAATATTCTTAATCCTGCAGGAATAATAATTTCCCCACTATGGTTCCACTGTCCCTCCTTCCCACAAGCCTGCAAAATCCACAACCTCTTCCTGCATATGGCCACAGCTGAGCGTCAGTTGATGTCGCTCTAAATGTAGTTTCATCTGCCCAAAGAGGCAGGCACAAAGATGGGTATTTCCAAATACTTATATATTAATTGTTATTTGATAATATTTCAATCAACATTCAGTCAATTTCATTAGTTGGGTATTTGTCCTTAAATATTAGAGCAACAGTCCTGACACTTTTTGCTTCTAGATTTTAAAGATGCCTTGCTGTTAAGCAGTATAGGGTAGGAAGAACTCTACTGCATTCTGCTTCTGGAGGAAATGCAGCTCTCACCTGCACCAACATCACTACACAATTGGTTGGCTTTTTTTAGAAGGCAGAGTGAAGAATAACCACCTAACTATGCACACGCAGGCAATTTTAGCTAAGTCAAATACAATTATTCTAGCTAGAATTTCGTTTGGACACTATTAGTAACAAACACCCCTATTCAGGGAAGGGCCAGGAAATTTTAATTGACTGTAGGTATCCAAGGTTGCCATGTAACACATCATCTGAAAGATGAATTTAATGGGCCTAAACCTAATTACCACATAACCTGCATTTTGGTTTACAAGACAGAAAGATTTTGTCTCGCATGACAGTTATTGGGCCTATTTCTACTAGCGGTTATGCCAGTGAAAATTTAGAATAAATCCATTAAAGTCAATGGCTCAATAAAACCAGGATAAAATTAGACTCAAGCCTACCAATTAATAATAGCCAAGCCACACAATTTAGTAATAATGGATATTAAAAACTGGCCCAGTCTTCTGCTTTACCAGTTGATAGCAAGTAGTACCAAGTACCAGACCTAACCTATCCCTAAGGTAAAAGTGGGCCCTTCCACAGGGGCCCGGGCCAATACCCCTTCTCTAGCATGACGCACAAGGCACCAAGCCCGCTGCTGCACTCACTGCTCTCAGGTGAGGTCCCTGGCACTCCAGGAGGGAAAGCATCATGGAAATGCAGAAGGGCAGCAAGCAATTTAGAAAAACAATATGCTAATAATACTTGCAAAACACTTAAGAATTATAGATTTTTTTAAACATCAGAAGTTATGAGCCACCTTCTCTTAAGCTTACCCTTTCTGGTGCATTCGAGGGTTGTCATAGCTTTACACCAGACAGAACTTGCCTACTGCTTTCCCGCTTTCAGTTTTTACTTCTCTGCAGTTGAATGCCCATGGGCAACTGCAGAGAAAAGAAAAGAAAAGAAATGGATGATCACAAATTAGACCTCAAGGAGGAACAGATAGGTAATCAGCATATACATAGTACAAAATTAACGATTTGACAAAATTAACAATTTGAGTTGTTTCCTACAACTCGGCTTACATTCCCTAAATACCATACAGTAGATATATGATGAGTTGTGCTCTTATATCAATCATAATGTTATCAATTTAATGTTAAGATATGTGAGGACTATAAAAATACTGGTGAGTGAAGTTTAAATTTAGCATCTGGTAAAGATATGTCCTAGAGTTGCAAACTACCAAGATCAGATTTTATTTTTTGCTATTACTTTAAAAATAGTAACTTTAATCTAGACGACTCACTTTGGAAGCACTGGGATGGAACCTGATATGCTGTACTGTTCACAGGCTGTCCTGAACAAGCTGAACCAATTATTAGGTCACTGCACAAACCACTGTACTGAAGTGCAGCTCTGGGCCACAGACAGAAGGCACAGAAAGGAGGTGGAAAGGAGAAAAGATCCTGTGCCAAGGTACAAATATAGGGATTTATTTGCCTGCTTGAGAAATGAACCAGGTTATTAGTGCCATTTCTCTCAAGTTCACAGAAAACTAGCTAACTTGAAAAAGTCAGTTTCTATCTATTACAGCACATGGATAGGCTTTCAAATGATCACATTTATATTAGAAATAGTAAAATGATATGCTATTATTCCATTGAAAATAAAATGTATTGAGATATTTTGCTATTTTTCCTCTTCTATTTCAGTATTCTTTTAACTTTGATTTGTACCATCGAGCTAAAAGTTACCCCGAATAATTGTTGCACATTACATCCATTACATTAAAGACGATCTCAGTGTTTATAAAACTAGATTGATTTATGAATAAAATGCTTTGAAGAAATACAGCTGTCTCAACAGCAATTTTGTCAGTTAAAAATACAGTGATACAGCTAAAAATTCTACACTTCAGTGCCTCTCACGAGGGAGTGAAATCCTTATTAAATGGTAGCATACACTATTCTCCAAATCTTCCTTTATATGACTATTTTAAGCACTTGATTATTGCCTGGCTAATAATAGGTGCTTCTTCAGTCAGAGAAGATACCGTAAATTGTAGCATATAATTGTTCACCGACTGCCACTGAAAAGGCTAAGCTACTCCTGTATGACAATCTTCTCCTGATATCAACAGCCACTTTACCATGTAACAGCAATTAAAGCTGTGGGAATCAAGAAAAACCCACCCAGCGAGCAACTCCATCCTGTTTTTAAGTGTACTCCAGAGAACAGGCAGGCCTAGTCTGAGCCAGTGAGAAGAAATCGTATTAGTCATGGATTCACAAGGGGCAGGAGCGGGTGGCGAAAGGGCTGTAATCCTCCCAGGCCCACAGCAAAGCTCAGTCCTGCTCTTTCCGCCTGCTCCTTCCCCTCCACCCTCACCACAACTCCAGCCCTGCTAGCACAGAGCATCCCACCTTCAACAGGCACAGACTGGATGTGAATTGAATCGAGAGGGGGCCAGGGATGATGGTTGCCAGTAATTACCGACAATGTGCCATGGAGGAGGACCTGGAGAACACGGTAACTTGGCAAAACAGAGTTGTTAGAAGCTGCCTAGCTTCTAACCTGTCTTCTGCAGGACATACCAGCAAACACACCCCTTCCCTTCTCTCTAACTCACAAGTTTGCTGTCCATGTTCATCATCATCTTAATTTTCGGAACAAGTACAGGTGCTCAAACCAGCCTGCCCCATTCCTATTCTGACTGAACACCCACAAATTATTGTGGGTAACTGTGCAATTGGTCAGTTGTTTATCCAGCTCTTTAGCATGCAGAGAAGCCTTTTCTTTTTTTTCTCCTTGCAACAATGTATGAGGTAAGGTGCCAACAGATCCAAACGGACTCCAGAATGATTTATTCACCCTGGGCTTCTAAGCCCCTTTTCGTCTGTATTAATACAAAGATTAATGTGTCCCATCAATGTGCTGCCAACAGGAACTTTAATAAAAGCAAGAACAACTAGTTGGCCCAGCTTTCTTTTTACTCAAGGTTAGGACATCATAAAAACAGTAGCCTACAAAGGCTCTCCTTTCATTTTATTTATTACTTTACAAAATGAAGGTTTTGTGTGCATAGATTGTGTGCACCTAACTACATCACTGCTTGAAGTAAATTCATTAGCCAAAGTTTTTTAAAGGGTAAATGGAATATATTTGCATATTTCTGAAAGGATGAATATGGATCTTAAAGCTTTTTGAAATCTTCATATTGACAGATATATTTAAACATAAGTAAAGCACAGCCTATACAACACATAGGAAGGAAGCTTAATCACAGACACTGGAATTCATGGAGTAAATATGATAAGGGCTCTATTTAAAAACTAATACAGAAGAATTTGTTGAAGGTGAAGAAATACTTATTTATACAAATCTCTTCAATTGGCAATTCCTTTCAGGTTTAACATGGGAGAGTAAATGAGTATAGTATTGATGACACTGGCAGTGTGAACATTTACCCTTAATTTCACAGCCTTCAACTGCCAATAAATGACAGCCAATCTGGGCTACATTTTGCCCAGATTTTGCCTCATGCTGAAGGGCTCTCTCCCCATACCAGTCCTTCAAGTTACACAGTTTCAAGACCCTAGATCTTCAATCTTCAGTTTCAAAATTCAAATATTGTATTTGAATCCTAGAAAAATCCTGTTCTTCCTAAATGGAAAATGGTCCTTTTGCGACAAAATCTGAATAGCCTTTAGCTTTTCAAATATCTGCAACTGGCGAAAAGGATAATTCATATCTGTTTACATTTATTTTTATTTTTAGAAATTTATGGTCACAATGACTAGAATAGGATATTTCATGTTATTCCATTGAAGTGAGAACGTTAAAATTTCTTACGTATCTCAGACACCTAGATCTGTTTTATCTGCTACTTGGCCAATACTGCAATGATAGTTGCATTCTAGGCTTTGAATTATCCCTTATTTTTAGCCATTACATATGTACTGTGAAGTACAAAAACCTGCAAGCTGTAAAAAACAACAACAACAACAAACAACAGAAAAACACCCCGCCAGAACAGAATTTACCAACATCTGAAGGTCTAAATGAATATATATAATTGACAAAGTTTGGGGGTAATTCATAACAATATGGCATTGAGTGACAACCACCTTTCTGTTCTCTAAAATGTCTTGGAATCAACTGCAAAATTCTCAAATGCGCTCAAAAACTACAAGTCAAATATAACCTACAAATTGCAAATAATTAGGAATTACAAAGAGCAAATAGTTGCAGGCTAAAAGAAGGAAATTATATTACCAACCATAGTTTGGTTGGTCATGTAAATGAAGTGTCATATTTCTAGTCCTTTATTAGATATATTACAGTATCTGTTCTTAACAGTTTAATTGAATTAACACAGCACAAACTGAAGTGTAAAAGGTAAAACTGAGAAGTTTCAAATTGAGGTAATTATATAATTTCTTTAATCAAAGGGCACAAACAACATCCCATGACACATTTAAGCTAACTGTGGAGGTGCAGATTTTGTTAGGAATATTTATATTTAAAAGCAGAGTTCTCAGTTTATGCTGTCCTGAGTGACTATCATTAAACTGCAACTTCAGAATATTACAATCAGAAAAATATTTTGTGCATATATGCTGTCAAGCTTGCCATTTTAACTTTAACATTTTACACTGACTCCCACTACTAAGCTTTTCAGTAATTATATTAATGAAGAATCTGTTTTTGAACAGATTTAAATAAGAGTTTGGCTCTGTTATAAAAAGTCAGATGGAAAAGCAGACCCATTAGCCAAAGCCAATCCAGTTATCCCAGCTTCTACAGCAAGCTTGGGAGAATTCAGATAAATTCAGCCTAGTTAATTTTATTTCCCCAGCTAAAAGTCTGACCAATGACTTCTCATAAAACCCTATGCTCATCAGTATTAGAAACACACAGAGGCCCAAAGCCTGGTCTTTTCTAATGGCATTTATCTGCCAACTTCCCACCCGCCGGCTTCCCACATTAAGCTGTTTTTTTTTGTTTGTTTGTTTGTTTGTTTTTGTTACGAGTCAAAAGGTTGTGCTTGGAGAGAAGAATGCCACCTACCCGGCCCTGCTTTATTTTTATACCTTCTTTGCTCCTCCTCTTCCATTTTTACTTTTCCTGTTGTTTCTTTTTGCCTATGTGGATCTCCCATCTCACACTACTTCCGAGCAGTTGCAGAAGAAACTTGTCTCAATTCAATACTCCAGATTCTGAGAAAGTCTAAATGCGGATCCAGAGGTCTGTAACTGGCTGAAACCAACCAGCAGGGCCAAAACGCCAAAATATGTGACAGTCCAGGCTGAGACACCTTATGGTGTGAGCCCACTTGCTCTTGAGAGTTGAGAGAGAAATGCATCTGGCACTGATGGAACTACTTTATTTTTAGAGGACAGATCATGTAGGTATCTACCCAGGGTAAGCAGGAACTCTGCATTTACGTTTTTCTGTACTGGTTTAACCATTTCTAATTAATTATAATGGTTTCACCTAAAGCTTTCCAGATGAGTAGTTCAAGCTGGACACAGCACTGAACGACTGTGTTACTGAAATATTCTGGTGTATTCTACGCCCTAACTTTTTGTTTCATGAAAATAACAAAAATGTGCTGCATATGTTGTCTCAATCCAGGAGATTTATAAAACACATAGATCTTGTTATCGTATTGTTACTTTAGCAGAATAAAAATTCTTTTTCATCCCCTTCACTTTTGCAAAATTCCCTCAAGCTCTGTCTTAAAAATGTCACATATACTTTACTGTTTCCAAATAAACACATAATTTTTGGCAGAATTAGTAGACAGGAAAGGTAGGGGCACTGTTGTTATAGGAGCTCATATAAGAAGCAAATTTTAATGTTTCAAAATTTAAGACTTTCCTAAAGTTTTAAAATACATCCTCCTCAACTCCATCTGTACTATTGTCAAAACCATTATGAAGTGTCCCATTGGAAAAGTAAATCTGATTAATTAGCATCAGTCTCCGTTGCAGAATTCAACAGCTATGTAAACAATCACAGACTTTTCTTAATAAGTATTCTATAATGGCTTTCAGTATTGTCAAAACCTAAAATGATTTAATTTTTTAACCGTTGTTCCTTGCATTGTTTGGAAGGTTTGTCAAATAAAAAGTTTTCTTCCAGCATTCTAAAATGGGCCTCTAATGCTTTTTCTTCATATTTGCTCTAACACCCTGCACAAGCAAGATTGCTTTTAATTGGCCATTCTCCATATAAAGAGATGAAAGAAAGCAGAAAAAATAGAGGCAACTAAGAGCATGAAACTGCCACAAAGCAGAGCTTCCACTGCAGGACCCCACTGAAAGTTGGTCATTTCAGCGAGATCAAAAGTGCTTTCAGAGCCACTTTGCAACAAGAGGCTGGCTGCAGTACCAATTGTTGGTTATTGACCCTGGAGTGGTGGTTTAGCTTCTGAGCAGCAGGCAATGTGGCTAGGGGCCACTGCCCATAGAAATCCCCACAGGCCACAGAAATTATTGCTGCGAAGGCACCACCGCTCCGTATTCAAAGCCCAGTGAAGTAGCGCAGCAGCTCCCAGCCGGCAGCGCTGCAGCCTCTCCGGAGCAGGACCCACACCTCCTGCTCCTCCTGGGGCAGCAGCGCATGGGCCAGCAAGCAGCAGCTTACTGGACATGCTGCCTACACCGCCTGAGCCTCCAGGCTGCCATTTTAAGTGCTCAAGTTTTAAGTGGTCTCAGTCCAACACCTGTCTTTAATTAACCCCATACAAACATTTTCAGAAAACCTTCCTAGCATTCTAAACAAGTCCAGGTAACATATAATGTTGGTAGAAGTTAAGAAAGCAGAGCAAAAATATGTGTATTTGTTTACTTTCCTGCAACAATTCCTAAAGTGTGAATTTTGTAACTGTAAATCTAAATCAGAAGAAAAAAGTAAAACCAAAAAATAACCAGGAAAACCCTCCCAATGTTTACTCATCTGTAATTCATAAAGCAGGATCTGAACATCCATAAGAGCAATCATAAACAACATAGCCATACATAATTTGGCCTCTAATATCTGACCAACCTTGATTTATCCACAGACAAAAACAAGCACATCTAATGTGCTAACCAATCACTGCAATTCTTTTCTTACCAACCAATAATTCTGCCATCTCTAATTTACCAATAAATAATTCTGCACCCTCAAATTTACTAACCGATAATGTGACCAATTTGCTGACCAATGATTGTGTCAACGGGTAATAGTGCCCCTAGCAAACAGCAATTTGCCAAGCGATATTTGGACCTTTTCCCCCCCAGCAATAAAGAACTTCAGCAGTCTTTGATTCAGTATCTATTACATTGCTCTGAAACTGCTTAATGTGGAGAGCGAATTGTTTTGCTAAGTATTTGCTTTTACTGTGGGAATCCGTTATTTGCTTACACTGACGGCTTTGAAATTGCACAGGGCTGCTTAACTTCTGTGAGCTGGAATATTGTTTTTCCTTTTTGCAATACTAGCCTTGGAGAGGAAGCGCGCTGCAAATCCCTCGTCGGTACCGTCGCCATCACTCTGGGGATTTGGCGGCGATTCCGCAGCTCTTGGGCACTGAGTGTTGGTAAGGAGTGATACTGCTGGCCAGCCCCGTCACCCTGCCCTTACCACCCAAGTTGATTGTGCCTGGGCACAAAGCTGAGCAGAAAGAGCTCCTATATAAAGCCATGGGATTGATTTGGCTTTTCTAATTTCACCATCGCTTGGCAGGAGTGAAAAACAGATCTTGAATTATTGCCTTCTTTAAACAATAATAATTGTGAAGTCATGTAGTTAATTTTGCAGTCCAAGATTGTTACCTCCAAGAAACGTTACCATTTTTGTGCAATTTTATGAGTCCATATTAAAGCCATTAGTTAACACAACATTAGCTCAGTGAATGACCATTCTAACTCTCATTTTACAAGGATATTCTACATTGAATATGGGTTAGGAAGAAAGGCCATAGCAAGAATGACCATCAGTCCTGAAATTATTATAAAGAATTTCCCAGCTCCAAGCTGTTGACTCAGAACAGCTACACTACAGAAAATAAAATAACCACGGAGTACAGGGGAGAGGTCACTGCAAACTTACATGACATTAAATTTACCAAGAACTGGACTACAATTTGGACATAGCTCTAGACAAAAGATAGACTGAACCAGCCTAGAATATAATTCCTTCTAACTCATCTCCTAATAGAGTTCACTAATTAATTTATTGCATATCCCAGGAAATGATTCAAAGGAATATTAATTCCAAAAGAGAAGACAATTTTGAGATCCCTAGCTGTTATAGGTATTTAAAAAAAAGTATTTGAAATTAATATAAAATATTCATTCTGTTAAAATTTAATCTGGGAAGTAGTAGACCAGAAATATATTCTAAAACTTTGCATTGCAGAGTTTCATTCACTCATTCTCTTTTTCCTCTCCTGTCTTATGGAGTAAGCACAAGCTGAGCAGCATTGTTGCTTCTCACTTTTTTCTTCCTAAAGTTTCCTGGGATTCTTGAAAGAAAAAGCAGAAATGCCATTCTGGGTGGCTTTTTTCTTTAGAAGAGGTTGTGAATAGGGAAGGTTAGCCAAGAAGGAAGAGGAGTTGGCCAAGAAGGCAGCAATTCCCAGAAGGCCAGAGGTTTGGTATGGGCAGTTGTTTAATGTTCTCTCAATGCTGCAGGGAACAGGCATAATACGAGCATAATGCAACTGAAGTTCTGTATTAAAACTTATTTCCTGGATCTAATTATATGACAAAAATAAAACATAAAACCCTATTACCTGAATTTTAGGATAAGTAGTCATAACTTTTTTTTTCTTCTACAAAATCATTTTTTACAGGTTTGGCCTTACTACATTTTCAGTGATACACCCTTACTTAGCTGGTAAGATGAACTGGGAGTAGAAAAGTCAGCATTATCAATTTGGTGAGCATGAGAAATAAGCATGATAAGCTAAAGGCACCGAGAACATCTGCGTAGGCATCTCTTCCCAAGGGAGGGTGTGAAAATATCTTAAGCAGGAGGTGAAAATTACCGAGGCTTAACCTGTGAATGAAACATATAGGGTAGGACAGGACACACGGAACGTGAAAGAAAGAAATTTACTCAGCGCAGTAGAGTCAGTAGAGACATGGAGTGTGTCTGTACCTTTACAGATGGACGTGAGACTTCCTCTCACAGTGAGCAGCTGCTTGTGTTTCTCTCTCCAAAGTGGGCCTGAAAGAGGAAAAATGCATCAGCTCTGGGGTTCAGAAGTGTGTTTGAAGTAGCATTTGAATGCAAGTGCAGGCTAACAGAGGACAGTACAAGCAGAGGCACCAATGGAATAAAACACATTCAAAACATATAAGTGTATGCACCCAATGCAAGTTTAGTGGTGCACACACACACTGGAGGGAGCATGAAGATTGATGTACGTAGCAACAAGGTTTTGCTCTGTCTGGTTAAGTTTTCTACATTAAAGTATTATTGATTTTCCTAAGTATATAGGATACTGTATACACCCCATTCTGCTACCCTTACACAGGTTAATTCTTTTATCCATTTCAAACGCAGTCAATCAATAGCAGTGATCAGGTAGGTTGTGAAATTGCCTGGAAAACACATCCACAAAATAAACCCAATACAATGGCCTGTCTGTGTGACTTAAAGCTTAGCACAGCATTGAAAATCACTAATAGAACACTGTGCAGTTTGTTCATGCTATGAGCAGTCAAGAATCATGCATAATGTAATAGTGCATCTGCTAACAGCAGCTCACACGAGCTAATTTAATCTTGTTTTAAACTAGATGCAAGGAATTAATCTTTGAAGCAGCTCCTATTTGGCCCTTAAAATATCCAGGGATTTTCCACCTTCCCATTTACAATACTGTAAAGAGTTGCATTTCAGTTATCATCATGTATTTATACTTCAACTATAAAAGCTGGAAAATGGATGCAACTTATAATTTATCAGTCTTAAAGCACATTGCTCGCCCAGTCCAGAAGCTGTGTTTTGTGCAGTCAAAAGAACTAAAATTGGTATTCAGTCGCAACGCCCACTGTGAAAGAAACCCAGATCCCCTAAATAATCCATATTTTGAAAATAAATAAATTACATGTTTTTTTCTTTCTGCTTGAGTTCAGTTCAGCTGTGTTAATTACATGTGCTTCTTCTGGTATAGAAGTTACTTTTAATATTATTATTGTATTATTTGCATTCTTGTAGCATTATTGTTTGTGTGCTAATGAGACCTACCCCCAAATAACTTACCAGCCAAGTATTAAAAAAAGATATAAGAGAAAAAAGTTAATATTGATGGGAGTGACAAGAAATAAAATACCCATATATAGCAAACCTTGGCAGAATTTCAAGATTGGACTTGATTCTAAATTTTTGAGCCTATAACCAAGAAGAAATATTGGTAGGATTTTGAAGAACAACAGTGTGGATGTAAATGGCAAGCTTCTTGTAAGCATAAGAAGAAAATGCTTGTAGCAAAAAGTAATGAGGGAGGTGGAGACTAATCAAGCATGAGATGTGATACTGGGTCTAGAATGATAAGAGGATAGGAAAGAATGAACAGTAGAAGTATTTTATTATTAATACGGTTGAGCTAATAGACGAAAAACAAGGGAGGAAAAAAATAGTCTATGTAAATAGGTTTTGCAAGAGGACTCTGAAAAAGTGAAGCAAGCCTGTACATTTCAAGCAAAGTTTATTTTACAGTAAATAACAGAGGATGTGGAGAACACCTGGAAGATAATTTATGGTGCACAAATGGACAGATAGGATCTTTTTCAGAAATAGTTTTCCAGAAGAATCAACAGAACCAAGACATGACCTAGACATCAAGACTCAGAAAAGGCCTAAGCCAAAGTCAAGTAGTGGGGTTGGGAACCACTACAGTAAGTGACAGGACTGTGATGCTGGACACTTCAGAAAGTGCTTTGAAAATTTTTGAGTAGAGACAGAGGAGAAAAATTATAGTTGAAGTGCTAGGAGTGAGGCCAAGAACATTTTGTAGATAGGCAAAGTTGAATCAGTACAGCCATAGCTACCAGAGAAAGACACGGTTGGAATAAGGATAAGTATGAAAAGGAGTGGCAGACTGGGAAGATGTTAGAGGAAGTGGCATAAAATAAAGAAAATGGTTGTCATGAGCTTTGAGAGAGTAAGGTCATCTTTTAGGGGAAGAAGAGAGAAAGCAAGCAGCAAAGACAAAGCGGTGGTTTTCAGCCTTCCTTGGAAAAATATAAACTCAGGTGGGAATTTCAATAACAACCCAAAAGATCACAGACCAGTGACTTTGTCTGTTAGCACAGGCTCCTAATAAAATGCAAAACACCAAAACACGCTTTATGAAAGCTATGCGCTTTCATATCTGGTAAAATTTGATATTGATTTGATATTGATTGAGAACAAGCAGCAAACATGACAGAACGTGCCTGTTCCTCAGGTCTAGAACTAGGGAAAACACAGGGCTTCTGGGGAATGTTAAGCTTGTACGAATAGCCGAGTTTGCTAAATGCTGACCCTTCCAGAATTTTCAATTTCAATTTTAGATTCAAGTCACCCTAACAAACCCAGCTGGAACCCTTAGGTTTTATTTTGCATCCTAAGAAATACAAAAATTCCTCAAGTCAGTGAGGAAACCATGAATTATCTTCTGAAACTTCTTTAAGACTATTTCAGGGGTAGGTGAGGTGCTGCAGCCAGGGCACTCATCAAGGAATAAAACTCATGAAACTGCGTGACAGTCAAACCTAAGCATCTCCCTGATGTGTAAATCTCTCTGATTTACACAGCTGTTTAAGAGATGAGGAAAACACACACACAAAAAAGAAAGAGTGAGAGAAAAAGAGATTCTGATAGGGCAGAGATAGACTATCCCAGAGAAAGAGTTTTCTAAACCTATTAAGACTATTTCTTGTTAACATGCATTAATACTATTTATTTTATTTACACAGTTTCTAAATACCTAGGGATGGTTCTGACCCTAAGGAACTCTCAAACCAAAGACAGTTGGTTGGCCCACATTACTGGAAAAAGAATAACAGTAATAAAATTATACAATTTATACATGTCAGCTTGATTCATAATAAGCACAGGAGATCCTTAAAAGGGACTTAAATGTTGACAGGGCGTTGTGAATGAAAGGACAGAATAAACATCCATTATGTTACAGAGCACATGAAAAACTGCATGGAAAATAGAAATCAGGTTTGATTTAAGGTTATGAACCCATAAATTCACTTGTACTTCTTATATGTTCAAGCTGCCTCATATAGTACTTATTATTATTTCTGAAGGGGAAAAAAATCCTGTATAATTATGAGAATTTACTGATTCCTTGTGTTTCCAGAGTATACATTGTTGTCTCCATTCTCATTTATAATTAATTTTAAGCTCCTTTACTGTTTGTTTTAAATGCATCTTAGTAATTTGAGCGATAAAACCTTCTTTCTGTATGTACACACATGAACACACAAATGATATATAATGCACACATCCAAAAAACAAAAGTGCTTATCTGTATGGCCTGCTTGCCTTTTCTCTCCAATTATTAATGTAATTTTAATACAAGATGTTCAGTATAAAAAGTAGTTGAAAATAATATATATTTTTTTAAATTAGACTTGAATTAGACTAAGTAGTGAATGTGGCCTGAGCTGCAAAGCTTCTTCATGGCCGTAAATGGAAAGTTTAAGTAAACAATATACTGTTTTTATTAAAAATAAAATGAAATAACATAAAGAAAAAGAAAAATCATCCCATGCCAAGCCCAGCCAGAATGCATTATTATGGTGTCCAGGAAATTATAGCTTGTGTCCATTAGTCCTTTCAGGGTTAATATTGATGCAGATATTATTTCTATCCACGGTACCATTTATTTGAAATATTATGACTGGGAGTAGCTGCAGCAGTGAATCAAATCAATTGATAGAGCAGTTAGCCCCGCAGTCAAGGCTGCCTTTACACCGTGCACTGAGCATGAAATATTATGGAGATTGTTCTTTAAAGTGATCACTTTATCATCATTTGTCTGCAGCCCAGGCTATTCCTTCCTGCCTTGCTTCCCTGTTGGGTTAGAGCTGTCATAACTCAATCAGCCGTATAATGCTGCTCATAGCACCTCCGTAGCAGGTATTGAACCTGTCAAGGGCCACTGAGGGAATTATGCTTACCCATTTTGACAGCTAGCAACACCACTCTGATATTTATGTCAGTTTATATATGTATGATATGTATTTCTTAAATGTAATTAGAAGCCTGTTTGTGTGTGATATATCTGAATTGCCCAGAGCTGCCCATGATTAAGACATTGATTTCTAACCTTGTGCATTACTGGAGAAGGGGATATGACAAGCTCCATCACTCAGGGGCTGCAGCTAACCTAGCCTGTCTATATACATCATATGAAATTGTCACTCTTGTTTATCTGTCCAGCAAAGTTGACTACAAAGCAACTGTTACTGTACTTTGTTAAATAAAAGACTGTAAAGCGCTGCCCCTCTGGAGCACTTGTGTTTTGCAGAGATGCTACTCAAACTAAGGTCACAATAGAAGACCACACTTGGAAAGCTGAGAGAATATCACCACCATGCTTGCTACGTTGCTTCTTTTAGCTGTGAAATAATCTCATACCCTTTTACAACATATTACTTGGATTTTAAAGTGATATTTTCATATATTTCTTATATATCAAGCAATAGAAAACATTGGATTTCAGCTAGAAAATGAATAAGAGAAAAAACGCAAGTGTACATTTAGGTTTTATCTCCACTTCTTTCACAGGTTAAACCTCTGGTAGAGTAAATAATAGCAAGATGTGGGGTGAGAAATTTTGGATTTTGTTAAAGAAACACCATCTGTACTAGATCACATTTTGAAAATAATCTAGATAATTTTAACATACAGGATTCTAAGCATTTCCTAGCATTATTTTAGAAGATGAGAACTTCCCGTGTCTTTGGATGTATCAAATATCAACCGAATACATGGACAGTTTAAGCTCTCCCTGATCAGATATCATCAATAATCCTCATTTTTAGACTCTTCAAAGCTTGTGGAGAGCAGAGAATAAGCTGTATGATTCCACTTCTATTTTTCTGTTTTAAACAAACAGCAGCAGAACCTCAAGAAAAACAAGAAATTTGCAAATACTGCTTACAAACACAGGCTAATCTTTAAAATCATAGTCTGCTATCTGGAATACCACCCTTTGTAACATTAGGTGTAATACTAACATTACATTAATTGCATTTCATTTTGAGATTCAGGTGTATACATAATATGGAAGCTCAGTTAAACTCAGAAACTGCATTAAAAGGCCCAAATGATCAACCTGGGTCTTCAAACAACTCCTGCTGGCAGATGCCTAGACAAAATGTCTAGAAAAAGTCCACTCTCTGCAAGTCTCCTGCAGTAAACCTGACTCCTTTCTGCCAGAAGACAGTTCAAAAATATCCTCTTTTATATATTCTCATGTTTAAATTAAACAAATAGAGGAGCTTTTAATTATTTCTCTTTTAAAAGTCTTTCCAAAGAGGCCTCCAACTTTTGGACATTCAGACTAACCATGCTGGCCCCAGCACACAAGGACGAGGATGCACTAGATTCCAAGATAGCTCTATCCTTAGGATATGGCTGAGCTTGCTCCTTCCTC
The DNA here is from genome assembly GCF_059628265.1 of Tinamus guttatus. Taxonomy (NCBI): domain Eukaryota; kingdom Metazoa; phylum Chordata; class Aves; order Tinamiformes; family Tinamidae; genus Tinamus; species Tinamus guttatus. Next base: position 5,680,812 of record NW_028288923.1, read on the forward strand.
CCAAAACATATATGAGGATAAGTGCACCGCTGAAACTGCTTTTGGAATTAGCTTTCTTTTAGCTGAACACTGAAGCTGTTCAACTCTGCAGAGAAACAATTCACAAAGGAAAATGAGGAATCTACACATAAAATACAAAATTGTATTTTGAACATATCGAAGCCATTAAATGTTACCTAATTTTTGATAACATTCACTTGACCAGCTATACAATTAACACTTCCCCAGAGAAAATAGATGCACAGGAATAACAAATCGTCTCAGCTGGAAATGGCCTGAACACTAGTGTTAACTAAAAGCACCACCCCTTCTTTAATAACAGTGATCAAGCCTCTCATTTGACATCTCCACGAAGACAGCAGTACATTGCCCCTTTAACACTCTTGCTTAAGAGCTGATGCAGAGCAGAGTCCCCAGCAATGAATTACTCATGCTAATTCCATGCTTTGCAGGAAGATACTAGTGTGATGTTATCAAATTGGTGTAATTTAGTTTGTTCGTATGATATCTATAATGACATTTTTTTATCTTTAAAGAATTATTAAAATATTAAATTGAACATACAAATATGATAGGAATTATTGCTTCTTGTCATAAGACAAAAGAGAAACAACTGAGTCAAGAGCACAGCTGAGAGGATTCCTTGACCTGAATTTTGCCAAATATTTCTAAAGGACGGTTTCTTGGGCGACACTAGCTAAGTCTAATTTCAGGGCAGTTGAACTTGATTGTGTCGCCCCAAAACTGATGCCTAAAACCATCTGAGACACTGCTGGGGATCTAGCTGCTTCTCCAGCTGCTGGTTCAAAACAGCACAAGTCCCTTCGGGGCTTCCATGCAGAGATTTCTTGCATAACATAAGGGATTTCAAGGGCTCCAGGCACCTATGATTAGGAAACTGAATCAAACCCACTATACCAATATTTTGTGGCACAAGTTCCTGAATGTGCTGAATTTAGTAATACTAAATTATTACTATCAGTAATAATACGAAGTTTAAGGTAGGCCAAAGCCATCACCACCAAACCATCGGAACACTTTTCAAGTACAAGAGCAGATATAAAAAAATCTTAATCAAGATTCGGGGGGAAAAAAAATTATAAAAAAAAAAAAGAAAAAGTACCTTCTGTTTATCATCATCTATGACTTCAAATTTTCCTTCTTAAGAACAATTCAATTTCAGAGGCCATTTCTAAATGAATGCAAATATATTGTCCTAAATTTTTATATAAATAAATTTACTATAAGAATTTCAAAAAATCACTCTGCATAACTGCACACCTCGTGACCTCATGCAGCAGCCCCTTGTGTATTACAAAGCAGCTGTTCCTACAGTTCAGCACAAAACCAGGGCTGATGGGGGAGAGGAACTAGGGAAGCAAAGGGAACAGGGAACTGGCAGCCTACGATGCTGAACAGGCAAAGTGGAAGGACTCAAACACGGCAGTGTCCATGTTAAACCTTGGTTATTGACTCAACTACCCTGTCTGAGCTCTGCAAGTCTCAGGAGACTTAAGAAGGGACAGGCATGCACAACGTGGGCACACATGACATTCAAAGCCCACATACGGAGACTACAAATCTGCCTTTGCAGGTGGAAAAGGAAGGGCCCTGCCAGTGAACCAGGTGTTTCTGTGCATAAACTGCACAGTTCCTCTGGCCCTGCACAACTGGCAGTTTCAGGGCTGCAAAGAGAAAACAACATTTAGCAAGTTAAGAAATTGTGCATTCTACTGAGACTGTGCAAATTAATTTTCAATAATAAGTCTATCAACTTTTATTGGACAGACCAGTCAGTCAATAAAACATGAACTTCACAGACATTCTAGTAACGTAATACCTTGGGTATCCATTAACAGATATGTAAATATAAAGAAACACCTATGGAAATATACTTAAGCTGTTACCAATACCACTTATGCAATATTCATGATTATTTTAAAGCCATTTATAACTGCATTCTACTACTTTCCTCCCCCTCTTAGCTCCTCTATTCCTACAGATCTTTATGCATAAGTGTCTTACTCTAAGGGACTCTTTTCTTGCCTCTCTGAGAATATCTTTATTCAGAAAATAAATGTGTTTTTATAAGCGCAGTGAAACCATTATTTTCAGATGCTGATGACCTAGGCGGCTGTTTTAGAATCTGCTACTTCAGCTCAGCTGACACTGAAAAAGGAAAAGGAACCACATGTGAAATTTCAATTCACATGCAGATTTTGAACTTCCAAAGCCTGGGGATCTTCGGCTCAGAATTTTATCACTAATGGATGAAGTACTGGATGGTGACTTAGATATTTTTGATTCTGGCACAGACCCCCTGGGTGGACTTAGGCAATATTCTGCATTGTAGAATATGGGAATGGTAACAATAACCTTTGTAAAGCACTCTGAAATCTTCCAGTGAAAAGGACAGGAATATTACTGTGATTTGTTTTCACTGCAGACAAGGAGATGTCAAATAACAACTGATCTTTTATTACTTACAGTTTCTTTACTAAATAATGTGATTTATGCAGCTTGTCTCTGACATTGTGGTGTAGGCTTGTTAAGACAGAGAGGAAGACAGGAGGGGAAGGAAGAGGAGAGTGAATACAGACTGGTCCTTCTGGGCAATGAAATTCATCCCTGGCTAGAGAGACTTTACAAAATGCTTCCTAGACCTGTTTTGAATAAGTAGACACTATAATGCATGTCCACTGGCACTGCACATTAAAATCAAAATTTAAAAATAAATTCAGCTGCCGCTCTAAAGAGATGTCAAAACAAGAACTACTGACATCCTGATATCTTGCCGGAACGTGGATCTGCAGTACCTAACCATAAATGACACCAGCAACAAATGCAGAAGTATCTGCTAAATCACAGAATGCTTAAGGTTGGAAGGGACCTCTAGAGATCATCTAGTCCAACCCCCCTGCACACGCAGGGTCACCTAGAGCACGTGGCACAGGACTGCATCCAAGCAGGTTTTGAAGATCTCCAGAGAAGGAGACTCCACAACCTCTCTGGGCAGCCTGTTCCAGTGCTCTGTCACCCTCACTGTTAAGCAATTTTTCCTTAAGTCCCTGTGGAACTTTTGGTGCTTTAGTTTCTGGCCGTTTCCTCTAGTTCTGTCGGTGGCCACCAGTGAAAAGAGGGCAGCCCCATCCTCCTCACTGTCTCCCTTGAGGCACTTATAGACATTGATCAGGTCTCCTCTCAGCCGAGAGAAGCAGCTCATCTTGCTGCAGCTCATCTCAGTCACCTTCTCTTTCCATGTTCTAGGAGATGGAAAGTGTGCATATGTTATGCAAAAATCATTCTGACACATCTGAATTCATTCTGGCCATGCCATTTGTTTTACACGACACAAATAACAGTCAACCAAAAGCAAAAAAAGGAGATATAAACGAGATCACAAATATATTCAAAGGCTATTCTTAAGAACCTTCCTGCTTCCCTTGATTCCTGATTACCTCTCTGATTAAAAGCACTGACTTCTGCAAACTCCGTGACTGGCACAGCTCCTCCAATGATGAAGCATCTAGCAGCATACGAGGTAGCAGCCTTATGTTGGTAACAATCAGGGACAACCTCTCAGGACAATCCCATGTGCGCCTCCCATAGCTGAGCCACAACGCCAGGCAAGAGCAACTGCAGAAACTAGGTGAAACATCAGAGCTGTTACTGTTGTTATTGCTACAAGCCTTGGACTCTTGAATGCCAATCTGCCATTTCAAAGAGGGTTGCTATGGGAGAGTGAGAGAGACAGAGAACAAATTCATTTATTTTATTTTATTTTTCTTTTTCCTGGGGCTCTGGGATTCACTCCTATACTGGTGTGTCAGCTGCTCTGCTGATCCCCGAGCTACTTGGCCTCCCATTGAGTCTGCTATCAGGAGTGCCAGAGTGGCCAGGAGATCAATGGAGCAGCGGAGGGAGCCAGTTGGCAGGGGAAAGGAGCAGTGGATTGTAGGAGAATAAAGAAATAAAAGAGAAAAGAAAAAAAAAAAGATTTGTTGAATTAACCAGCAAGCCGTTTTAGTGGGCCACATGAAGTCTGCCACAAAACTTTGGGCCCTGAGGAGCTTTCTCATGATGTGATTCCCCTTCTGCTTCTTGCATGAGTTGAGCTGGGTTTTCTTGTCTCTTTATCAGAGGCTGAAGCTTCTAATCATGATGTAATTCACAACATGCACACTTCTAGAGCTGAGCAGTGCTGATTTGCTGAGCTAATCATGCTCACTCAGCCCTTCTACTGCTTTACTACAGATCAGTCTAGCAGGATCCCGATTTGAGGGACGAGCATCTCAGACACCATAAGGAGAGGCAAAGTTTGCAGGGGTATATTTTATTAGACTAATGACTATATCTGGGAAAAAAATGGATAAGCTTTCAGGCATAAAAGAGCATCTTCACACCTGAAACAGAAGCAAAAAACTTACAGCTAAATATCGACTGGAAACCATCGCTGCAATTTAACTTTGCTTGGTTAATCTGTTAGGCAGTTTGAGAAATGGGTAGTTCGAAATTGCAGAACTGTGAGGGCTATTGAGAAGGAAGACAGCTGTAAGGGAAGCTTCCCCTGCCGGACCCAGAGAAGAGCAGAATGTTCCATGGAATGTTCCATTCATAGAAGAATGGAACTAAGAAGGTGCCCTAGAAGATTAAGGCATAAGGGAAAGATGGGGTATGCACAAAACATTCATTCATCAGAACACACTAACATATATTCCATATGCCAAATTCCATGTACTGGATGTACTCACGTTATGCCTGTTAGGTAGCTGATCTGATAGATGAACATTCACATGCCCATGTTTATATCCCGCAGTGTCCCAGCTTAGAGACAAGACAACTTTCAACATACTCATTCCCTTTGAAAAGGGCATTTTCACAGTCATGAGTCAGAACATGAGCAACTAGGCCTAGGAAAGATGCAGTGGTACTTCCTCTGAGACATGGATTAACTTGCCTAAAAGTTGAGCTGTGATGACGGATGGCACAGTAAAATGCTACAGTTCTGTGACTGTCATAGCATGGCTGTGCATTTACCTGGGTACGTAACCCACATCCCTTAGGCAGGTGCATAGTTCTTGCTGCTGAAGGAAATGCCTATATTCATCTACACTACCTCACTAACTACTAAATGCAAGAAAAACCACCGGGATTACTATAAAGCTTACATAAATAGAACAAACTGTATGTTTTATTCTTTTTAAATTATAAGCAAAATTTGTCAAAGCAACCAGAAAAGTGTCTACATTTAATGTTATCAGATTGCACAAGAATATGATAAAAGTAACTGCATTTTTTTCTTGAGCTCCAGTAATGTTCATATCTTTCTCCCATGTCTCAGCTTGATGTCCTTATGTTTGATACTCTGACAGAATGAAATCTGTCTGGTATGAGATAGACAGGATAGATATCAGAGGAAATCCACATGGAGAACGTGAAAGCAGGGGGATAGACCTTACTCAAACAGAACCCAGCTGAGTTACTGCTGTCTGGCCAGAGGGTTGCAACTTGTAATACAGAATCAAATGATGTTCCACAGACGGCTGCTCTAGGTGCATTTTAGTGGATTTGAGCGCTTCCTTTCTAGAGGCTTATCAGCAATCCACGGGACACGGTTTGACTTCTTTCTTCTATACTCTTGGACAGATATCACACGGGAGGTAGGACAGAGGCAAACCTTTTCCTAATTCCATTGGCAGAAGTACACTAACCACCAAATGGACCAAGGATGACAAGTTTAAAATTACTGAAGAGGCTTAGTTGAACTGGCTCTCTAAACTTGTTGTTCAAGAAGCTTCTGCCCCAAATTAGAGCCAGGAAAGGACTGCTGAAGAAGTGAATCCTTTCTTCACAAAATTCTAGACGTGGGGAATTTCAGCACCGCTGTCATGTCATTGCTACACATACGCACTCACACAAGAAAAAAAAAAACACTGAAAAGTCCAGATGACTTCAGCACATGGATAATATTTACCCAGGTTTTTCCTGACCTTTGCGTGAGAATTATAGGTAAAAACATACAAATCACATTGCTCTTAAATACCTTTTTGGAGGTCTCTATAACGAAGAACCTGGCAAATATTAGTTCAAGGGCTCAAAAGCAACAAAATTAAAAGGGTATTCCCACATGTGACATCTGGATTCTTATCTGCCTTTTTATCATTCATCTAATTTATCTAATTCTGCAATGAAATAATTGCTCTATTGAACAAAATACCACATGAATATCACCCAGCTTTCTCCACCAGATAACGCACTGACACAGAGGAAATTTCTTCTCCATCTGTCAGTAGGCACCTTAAATAGACATCTGTGCCTCAGCTTCCCTATCTCCAAAGGGTGAAGGGAAATTTGTTTCTCAAATTTTCCATCTGGGACCCCAGGAAATATGTAGCAGATTTAGCTCAGTTTCATTTTACATCTTTGGGTTCATTTGATCTCAAAGCTCAAAAACATGCAAAGCCACATGACATTTAATTTGGAATATGGTGCATAAAAGAGAGACTGCACAATACTCAATAGCAAAGTGATGCCAAGCAATTGTCTGTAATGAAGAAATAATAATGGTGCACTACAGCTTTTTTCACTCTGAAACCAGCAAAGAATGACCATCAGTTTGCAAAATGATGCTACAGAAAAATTCTAAGTTGCTAGGCTAGAGGAAGCGGGTGATTTTGCCTTTCTTAATACCTAAGGAAACAGATTAGAATGGGGAAAAACTGCAAAGCAATGGCTGAAATATGAGAGACCTCAGAACAGCACATACTTCATTAATGAAAAAATCTGTATCTTCACTATTCTCTTCTGGGAGAATTAATCAGATGTTGCAGCTTCAGATTTATAGATTGCTGTGGAAATGGGTCATCTGAAGGGAAAGCCTCATAAAACCTTAACAGCAACACAGAGATAATCTGTGGGCTCACAGTGGCCATGTCAGAGCTAATTGAAATGTTTAAGAGCAGCACAGTTTGCAGCCTGCCTGTGATACATGCTGAGGACACGAATATAGACCATCTCTTTGTCTGTGCTGAACATATTTTATCACTCTGTATCATGAGACTGTCACCCCAGACTTCTAATTGCCCAAACCTTTAGACACAGGGCACCTAATAATTGCAGTACCATGGCCAGCCTAATAATAAAGATAATTTACAGTTCAAAAGCAAAGGGTAATTTGTAATATGAATGGCTTTTTGTGTCCCTAAGCTCATTTCAGGAACTTGAGGATCCATGCAGCAATATCTACAGCCTCTTGCCTGAGTGTGACTTACTGGGATGGTTTATTTGGACATTTGGCACCAGAAAAAACAGAGAAGCTACTGGATTTAAGGGAAATCAATGGGGTTTTCAACACAGAACAGATTCAAAACTGTATCTTTAGAAACACCTCTTGCACAAAGATCTCTTACAAAAATAGCAATGCAAAAGATTTTGCTTTTGTATAATATTCCGTTTTTTAAAACACTTGTAAGTGTTATTCAAGTATAGAAGAGCAAACAGAAGCCTAAAAATTATTCATATTTAGAGCAGCATCAAAGTCACACTTGTTTCATTATGCAAAAAAACAGGTCAGACAAAGTAAAAACCGTAACTTCTGGGAGGGAGAGGATCAAGGATTCCTGCCTTTATCAACCCCAGCAGGAGAGCAAAATGCCAGAGGAGAATTTCCCTCTCAGTAGCTGCAAACTCCAAAGAGCTCCCCTGCACAGGTCCTTTCCAAGCCGTCCCCCGGTGCCGCTCCTCCACGCGTTCCAGGGGTGCCCTGCCAAGACCCTCCAGTCAGTGTCTGTTCAGAGTTTTCTCTTCCCCAGCACTAGCCTCCTATTATACAACCACATTTTTTCTTTGCTTTTCTATAGTTCTCTCAGTGTTACACTTGGAGCCCTTGCCACAGCCTCAGACCACTTCTGCTTGTGCCTTGCCACCCACATTGCGGACACGAGGAGAACAAAGCCTCTGCAACTGGGAAGCTTTAAACAGTGACAGTTTGCAAGAAAGTCACAGTGCTCTCTGCACAGCAGAAGGATCCCTTCGCTCTTCAGCGAGAGCTGCTTTGCGGATGGCACAAAGTGCAATTAGGACGCACGTGTTTTCCTCACGGTAGGGCAGCTTTGGACCTGATAACCAGACTCACAGCAAATCTGTCCCAACAATCGTTTCAGCATCTCATAACTTTTCTGCCATTTGTGAAGCATGTCTGACTGCCCTGCAAGTATCAAGCACGCCCATTAATCTTGCAATGGTAAATGGGTCTTAAAAATCTTGTTGACAATCTTACCACCAAGCCCATGTGCAATTCAAACTATCTAAAAAAAAAAAAAAAAGGAGCAAGCAAGAGTAAGAGAGCACAAGAAATAAAACACTAAGAGGGACCTTCCAAACGCACTCGCACTGACAAGCCGGCCCTGGAATCTGGCTTTGTTTGGAGCCTGCATTGTTTTAAAGCTGTGGGGGGTTGAGACGATGATGGCATCACACTGGCTACAGGGAGCAACCTGAAGTGAACTCTCACGCCAAATCCTAATCTCGGATTTCAGCCTCTGTATTCTCCATTAAGGAACTCCCATGGACACGGATGGGATTCCAGTGTGAGGACAGCTAAGCAAGCACAGCTAGCATCCAAATCTGCTGTACGGGCACCACACATGGAAACGCAATCCAAAATTTTTCTCCCCAGACGTCAAACATCTTGAGAGCGCAAGTAAAGGAAAGCAACATTCATAAAATCAAAACCACAAATAATTAAATATTTAGTTTTCTAATCAAGTCAAGTTGTGTGTAAGCCCTTAAAAAGCATTTACAAGCATTCGATTTGTTTTCTCCATTGACTATATAAAAGTACTTGTGGGCTCACAAATCAGAACTTCCTGTGATTTGTCTTAAAACAAGTTGGCTCGCCCTGTCAGGTGGGCTTTCCCTCATTTCTTGCTGTTTCTTTAGAATCTTGTAAAGGAGGTCAATTTATTGAAATGTCAGCTTTTATAAATATCCCTATCCAGCCAAGCCTCTAACTTAACACATGCTGTAATTACAGCACAGCCATTTATGGAAAGTAGCTAAAATTGGGCTAGTCCTTCTTACTCACATTGAGAAATATCCTACTCCTTGAGTCAACATTTTTATTTCAGTTAATTTACTTTTGGAATTCACTGTGGAAAATGTATTAGCAGCTGCAGAATCTCTCCCAAATCATACTGCTTTTTCAATTAGGTTTTAATATTTAAAATAGAGTTTAAATATCTCTGGAATTGCACATTTTGTGTTATGTTACTGAAATTTTTGCTTTGCCAAAGGGGGTGCTCAGCTATAAGGGCAGAGTGATATAGAGACAGAATAAATAGCTTTGTATTCTTATAAGTGGAAATCAAAAATATTTGTATAAATAAAAAACTCCAATAAAAAGGCCACAACTTCCTAGGGCTCAATGCAATTGTAATTATTTACTGGTATTTGGAATTTTGCCAAAATGAAAAGCAATCAAAATTCTTCTCTTTGGTAAGGGCTGCAGATTCTCAGAAAAATTACATCTGAAAACAAAACTATGAGCAAAGCGTAAACATGGAAACACAATCCCAGACAGTAGTCAGAAACAAGATGCAGAGCGAGACGTTGCGCTAGGGAGAAGTCGAGTGTTCATATTAGCAAGTTAAAGCAGCATTTGAGTCCCTCACGCTGCACCAGCACAGCTATTTGATATGTGCGGTTTCAGCATGGAGGTATTTGCCCAGCATAGGAAAGTACTGAACTCTGCCTATTCTGGAACACGAGATTTGTTTTAAAAATATGCTGGTTTAGCCCAGATAAAGATCAACTAGCATTTCATTTGTCTGACTTTGCAATAGAATACTTTGCCCTATTTGACTCTGCCATACCAAGGGTGTAGATCAGTTACTATCTCCCCTCATTCCCCTCGCCATCTGTAAATATTAGTGTTTGGGAAGGGATATTCAAAGTGATTTGCCTGCACAGCAAAACATGAAATTCCGAGTTGTCTAGGGGCAATAATGTAGCTTGGGAATTCAGAAAAGTCGCAATAACTGTTACAGTTATTGGCACTTTCAAAACTGAAAAATTAGGAAAATAGATCAGGCATTAATAAAATCCATCTCAAAACTGTCGAGCAAGCAGCTGTTGGGATTCTGTTGTTATTCCTGGTTTAAAATTAGGGGATGGACTGGGTTTCAAGTCAAACCAAGGTATTCAACCAATTTTTTTTTTTCTTCTTGCCAACATATTCCCACAAACAACTATGTTTAGAAACTGGTAAATGCCCTGTATTTGAGGAAACCAATGTAATGGGAATCCAGGTAATACAAGCAGCTCCACAATGATTAAGACTTATTAATTCCCTTTGATTTTCCGAATATGAATATAGTTTAAATCCAACAGGTTAAATTGAAACCTCTTTTGCCAAAGAATTTGTGTCACTCGCCAAAAAAGCAACAATAAAACTTAAACGAGGGACAGGGGATCAATACCTTCTCCAACACATGCTATTCAATATGTACAATATAAATATGAGTATTGCATATCTAGTAATCAAAATTCCTATTTTGAAAGGGGGCATACTGGATATTAAAATTCACAGCTGCAGAAATAGAAGGGTTGTAGCTCTTGAAAAGGATGATAATGACAATGGGAAATATATTATATGTACATAGATAGATATAAATAGGTATATCCATCCCATTCATCCTTCTTCAGCAGGATTTGAGAAGTGCTTTAGTGTTGGAAGGACTTCATGGAAGCACTCCCTACGATCAGGGGAACAGACCAAATGCTTTTAAAATGCTTGACTCTCCTCCCCAGAGGACATGAATGACTTGATTAGGAAGGAGACCAGAGGAACCTCAGTCTAAGATCTAGGGAATGTCAGGTGAGAGAAGGCCCCAGGTTCACATGTGTGCTGTAATTATTAGGATGCACCTGGTTCCTCCTTCATGTCACCAAAGAATGGAGAACATATTCCTCCTAAACCACTTTTTTTTTTGAATGTGTGGTCAGTCACTGTATTCCATCCTGAGATGCTCATCACCAAAATGTATGTAGTTTATTTTAACTGAGCTGTTTTTTATCTATTTATACAGAGTAGGTGTTTAATTATGACCAAATGTAATGGCAACAATATTTGTGATAAAAAGGACCCCTAGCAAGAGGGCTAAAAAATCTCTTCTGTGAAGCAGAAAGCCATCAGATACTTTATCAGAGACTTTATCTGGTAAGTTCTTCAGGATTGAATTTTACATAAACAGAATATAGTATAGGCTGCTGTAATACCAGACAGAAGTCCAAATTTGGGAACAAATAAAGAAAGGGATATTTGAGGTATTCTTAATGGTAGCTTTTCCTGAATTTTGAGCTTTTGAGAAAGTTACACACATTATTATTGCAGATCAACTAACAGGCAGATGCTAGATACTCAAAGGTGTTTGATGAATATTTCTACATTTTAACATTAGTGATTTTATTTTATCATAAATATATTACAATCAGATGGTGAAGCCCATGAAGTGCTTTGAGATTTATTTCAGCACTGGGAAACTTAACAGCAGAATATCTAAATGTAACCTCCTAATCACATTACCCATTTTGTATTGTTTTTATATGTATTCCAACACCACTTTCTTTTCTCTATCTTATTTTTTGTGCTTATTTTTTAAAGGGTTGACTTGGTCATTTCAGAGAAAGAGGACTGGTTCTCTGAGCACAAGGAACAGCTGGAAAGACAGATGTAATGTACGTTGCCATTTTGTTGTTGAAGGAAAATAAAACAAGATGGTAATTTCCACTGAACAGAGATCTTTAAGTCAATTCCAGCTGTGACCATGTGATCACCATCTACTGGTTTTGGCCCTTCAGCCAAATCACATCTGGTAAAAACATTTCAGAGGTGTGGGGAGAAAGGGGCAGTTTGTGTGGAGATTATGTTTATTTTAGCATGTACAATAGCTTTGGGTTTTTGCCAATTTTTTTTTAAACATTTGTGGGCAGATGATAGATGGAAAGAACATTGAAAATAAGTATGAGCACAGAATAGGCACAAATGGTATTGAAATGACAGAGCAGTTACAGCGATCAAATTATAAGGGACTGCTTTAAAATTATTATGAGTCTTAACACAGGGTGCTACTATTAAAATAAAATATATGTAGAGAGTTTTCCTTGAAAATGTTTATGTTAAACTGAGCTAAAATCAGTTAATAGACAGAAACGCTGTCACCTAAGTACTACTAGCAAATTACATTAGTTAAAAACTGGCAGCTCTTTTTTCTTTTTTTCATGTTACTATCCAAAGCTAGATACCTCTACCGTGGCATACAGCAACACTGAATCAATTGACTGTCCCTGACTTGCAGCCTTAACCATACTAAGGTGGCCACTCAGATGTCCCATTTTTAGCACACCTGTCAGAGCTGCTTACATGACCGAGTTTCTTGTCCTGCAGGTGCCAGGTTTGGAGGCTTCTGTGCTCTGGAGATGCTATGACTGATGACTGCATATGGATGTCTAGGTGCTTAAAATTAGACATTTTAACCTAAGCTCAAAATCTTGCTTTTCAGAGGACACTGACCTTACACTTTCCAAGATAAACAATGTGAAATTATAGTGCATGAATCCAGAATAACAGCTCCAAACTGATAACTCCCTTCTAATGACTTTCTGCTCAGCTCCTAGTCAAAGAACTGAAATGCTCCTACATGCAGTTCCTTCCACCCAAATTTTTATTAGCCTTCTGATATATACATATACACACACCACTATTATGAATTGTTGTAGAGAGGCAAATCGATGACCCAAATTTGGCTCAGTGCTTCAACAGTGATCAATGCAAACCAAACATCTGGAGCTGAGGAGTCAGTCATCTACTGCATTAGAACAAGTAGTTTCAGACTACTTTGCCACAGTTAATTTTTACATCTGCCTATTATTGCAGAAAAACATACTATTTTCCAGCTGCTGATAAGCCAATAAAGCCAGGCAAAACATAACTACCTTTTAAGCACTGCAATTTAGTGCAATTATTTGAAAATAAACAACCTGCTCTGTCAATTAAACATTATTTGGGTTACATTTTTCTGATACATCCCACAGCCAGGCTTCAGAGCTTCTTTTGTGAAAACTGACATTCAGTTGCTACCGTCTGTGTAACAAACGGCAAACAAATGGATCACACAATCCCAGCCTTAAGAGGATTATAATATCTCTCTTATCTAGAAGGTACATAGGAATTATTGTTCACCCGTATAACAGCAGTCAGCTATAGCAGACAGCTATTGTTCCCTTCATTCTTTACAGGACCAAAGAGAAGCACAGAAGCAGGACTGAAAACGTTAGCAGAAATTATATCGTGGAACCTCCTTTGAATTACGTACCAACTGCACAGACTCAAATGCACTTCATATTTGGTGTCTTTTTCTTTAGTAAAATATCAAACAACATGATTCTGTCAAAGATTATTTTGAATATTATGAAATTGTTGCTAATTGTACTCACATCTCACTGTTTTGGCTTCAATTATGTGATTTTTCCCATTAGGTACCAGTCTAATGAAAAACACTTTGGTTTCCTTAATAAAAAAAAGCAAAACCTCAGATATATGAAATCCTTAATTTATGTTTTTAAATAAACAGAGATAGCTATTATTTAAAAATTAAAGGTAGTTACTTTTTATTTCAGAAGACTGTTTTCAAATGAAAATGTCATTTCTTTGAGACCCTGCAGTTTCCTCCAAACTTTCTTGGATTTTTCTTCCTTCTCACTCTACCTTTTAAGGCTTCACATGACATCTCAATATTGAAATCAAGATGAATTTACATGTAATTGTGGTCAGCTGAAACCAGGCGTGCTGAATACGGTTTCCTCTGAGCTACTTCACCTACCTCTATCCAGGACATACAGTACCCAGAGCTTCTATATCAGAATTTCCACTCTTAGACTGTAGTTCAGAGATAAATTCCAGTCTTGAAAGTTACCACTCTTACTTGCCCAAGGTATGGTTTAGGAAAAAAAGCTATATATGCCAGTCTGTCAGTCAAGCTTTTTCTCTCAATGGGAACAGCATTGCTATTTTAATTCATGTCTTCTAGGGCACATGACTGTGTTAAATGCAAGGTAGGAAACGCGTCATTAAAGTGTTATCTCTTCCAGCAGCAGGAAAGGGAGAGGCCAGGAAAGTGCCGCAGTACACAGAATGACCCATAGGCATATTACATACTTCTTATGAAATTTGTAGTTCCTGATTGTGGCAATTACCTGGAAATCCTATAGAACAGGATTAGAGTGAGGATCTTGTTTGGGATACAACACTAATTTACTATATACATGAATGCCAGGGGCAAACCATACTTTCACAATTAAAAGAGTAGCTGTGTTCTAAAACAACAAAACACTACATAGAGGGGTTAGTTTCTCTAAAAGAATTGTGAAAAGTAGAAATAAAGGTTTCATAATCCCAGGTTGAGCCTGCCATGCAGGGCAAAGACCAGATAAAGAAAATATGCAGTTTGAGAGAACTAGTGTTCAAAGGCAGATGTGACCGTCAATCTCCAAATAACACTATGCAAGTAAAGCAGCAGATATACATATATGATTAGAGAATCACAGGTAAAAACTACACTTTATTAGAACCTACAACTGCACTGCACAACCCCAGCAGGCCCATAACAGAGCAGCTTTGTTCAAGGTAATCCAGCAAGTCCCTGCAGACACATGAGCACACGCTCGGCCCTGGCTCCGCAAGCAGCACTGTGTGGACCACACCACCACCTGGCACTACTCTGCAGAACTGGCTTCATGCAGATGTTCCCATGGCTGGAATGCTTGTTTTGCCTCCTCTTTGTTCTGCCCTCTAGAGCCTTGTATGGCATCTCGATATTGTGTGTCAAATTTTGTCTCTTGGTTTTATTCATTCCAGATTGCACTGAGACACAGGACTAAGAACAATCAGGAAAAATCTCAGTTCATAGATTTTTAATAGAAAAACTAAAAAACAAAAACAAAAAACCCTTCACTGTTTAGTCAGCCTGTGACAGAGGAATGAAGCATTTGGCTCCTCCTCTGCAAGGGAACATTTAGGAGGGGAGCACTATTGTTCCTACCTATCTCAGTCAAAATAAGTTGATAGAAAGGGACTGCATTTTTCTTGATCTTTTTGAGTTTTTTTCTGCTAGTTATTATAAATACCACTAACAATGGTGGCACCTGCGTGTAAGCAAATGTAATTGCAGAACTGAGGCTTTTGGTAAGAAGCAGCACTGTTCGCAATGACATACATCTGTAACAACATGGCATTGCTGACAACACTCTCACAGCATTTCCATATTCAGCACAACACCTTTATCAGCTAATAATCCTAATTTCATACAGATAATAGCAATCATTCAGAGTGAATTTCCAGGATGCCTCTTACATGCAACATGGGGAGGAGTGCTGCAGGTTCTGACCACAACCTTAGCCAGATGCCTGCACACAGAGAGCCGAGGGAACTTGTGCCCTCTGCTCCCGTAGCGGCCGTCCGCAGGGCTGCTCGAGGGTATTTTGCAGGATACTGGACTGCTTTAAAGATGCAGGGGATGGCAACTTCCTGGGTGGAATTGCATATGAGTCTGCATGCTTACAACAAAAGCTTGCTGAAAAACAGGCAAGGTTCCAGTATCTCATACTCGTGCCACTTTTGTTCACAACACAAGCACCATTTTGGTGCAAATAGGGCAACAACTGGATGCAAGAAAACATGTATCCCAAACAGGATCTTTCTGAAGTGACGGCACAGATACAGCCAAGGAATGTACTTGCTACTTAGCAAAAAAGCAGCAAAAAATCAAAATTATTATGCATCTCTCAATCGCTTTTCTCTTTTTCCCTTCTGCCATTGAATAGCATGTAACTGTTAGGATATTGCTTTTCACTAAAGGAATTTTAACTCAGGAAACTCTCACAAAGTCAGCTCATTTCAATATCTCCAGCAATGCTGATGCAACAAGATCATTGCTAACATGTGTGGGAAAGGGTCACAATCCCTCTCTTAGCTAATGCCTCCAGAACCAATTGTAGAAGTAATACTTAAAATCCACTCAACCATGCGTATTTGTGCAAAGAGCTATGGAATATTCTTCCTTTTGTAACTTTGTCATCTAAAATTTATCTTTCCAGACTACAGCCTGTCCAATTCTATACTGGCTAATTGTTATAACTGTTTAGGGACTTGTTTGGGTCATTATAGAAAGTATACATGGAAATTGCATAAATAGGAAGACATCCCTGACTTCATGAGCTGAGCACTACAGCTCATTATCATCTTTCAAAAGTTCACAAAACCAAATATTGTTTTCATGAAAAACATTAATGACTGTATAGCTGACTAGGCACTTATCTTAAAAAAAAAAAGAAAAGAAAAGAAAAGAAAAGGCAGACTGGAAAAAGAAGTTGTTCATGGATATCAAAAGAGGAAGCATTGGAAGTTTTTAATTACTCCAGGTAGGATTCTTCACTTGGATAGTCACAGACTAACTTCCACTTTTGTGGACAGACTGCTTTGTAAATTCATCAGTATTCATCCCAGTGTTTAAGCACCTTAAGAAGAACAGCAACAAGAAGCTCTCCTCATATTTTCATATTGCATTAGAGAATTTTGAAGACAATTTTTGATAATTTCTTTCTTTGGCAGGTTTTAATTTCTTCAGTGCAAAATCTTACCTAGAGGTGGCCTGGATGCAAATCACAGGACCAGTTAAGGCAACACTATTCGCATAAACTGACCACCTTGTGCAGACAGCAAAACTCCGGACTCACTTTAAACATTTTTTTTTTTCTAATTTCTAGATTTTTTTTTTGTTGTTTTTAATCTGCTGTGCCATGACCTACATGGCTAGTATCTGCAGAACAACAAAATGATAGTAAAGCTGATCAGGCTCCAAGAAAATTTTAGTCTAGGAAAAGTTCAGGTAATAGGAAGGAAAAAAGTGTTTTCTCCAGAAGAAAGAAAGAAGTTAAAGCCACACTGGTTTTAGTATATAATCCATCATACCTGCATGAAAGAGACTGGCTGTGTCATTTAATCTATCTTGTGTTGGGGCTGAACCTCCCGGCACAAAGATACTATAGTTTCCTGCAGTTTCCACAGTTGCCCTGCCAGGCCCAGCACATGAGGGAGCTCACATAGTAGTTCATCAGTGCTAGCAGGAGACCTTCCATATGCCAATACCCTTTTAAGCATAGGAGAAAACATACGGAAACAATAGAATGAAAAATATTTTTTAAAAAAATCAAAATACAGCCTGCACTAACTGCCCTATGCTTTTGAATCGTACCAAGCCCTGGCAGTGCCTCCTGCAGGGAGGCGGTTTGCCAGGAGGTTGCCATGGGCAGCTAATAATTGCCCGCACACAATGGGCAACAGAGATTAAAACCAAATATTTGAAGGTTTGCTTTAAAAATATTTTTACCATATTTAAAAAATAAAGCAGCATTTTATTCTTTCGTATTGAAGTCATTAAGCCAATTTCTTCAACATTAGAGCATTCCCTATTTCCACAAGCCACTGCCATAAGCCCTTTCCTTGCCGGGTGTCCTGCTGTAGTGTGTGAGTGTGCGTGCAGGGCTGTTAAGGCTGGGGAATTCCTCTAAGTCACTCTAGTCCTGTGCCAGGTGCCTGTAAAGATTAACCTTGCAAGGACTTAAACAGAGTGGGTTTCTACAAATTGCTTTCAAATCCGGTTCTTAGACTGGATGGTAAGTGATCCTGCTGGATAGAGTTAAAGAAAAGCCCCTCACATATCCATATTTGACCATTTCAGAGCTGCCACTTCCTTTTTCGTGCTGGAGCCAAGGGGTTAAGGGATGTGACAATTTTTATGATGTACTGATACAGAAAGGCTCCTTTTCTTAAGGAGAGCAGTCAGATTATGTTTTCCTAATATTACATGAATGATTCAGTTGTAGTGAAAGGCTTGATTTGTTCTTTGCTATCACTAATTGCTAAAGTCATGGAAAAAGTGAGACAAAGAGGTTTGGGAAATTTTGTTTTAATACCATGGCCAGAAAGTCTTCTAACAGAACATTTTCCCTCTGGATTGAGTAACCTTTGCAAGTTTTCCACAAACTGATTCTGCTGAATAGAAATTGATTAATGAGCTCAGACACAGAAACTGCCACTAGAAAACAGCCATTGAGATTCTGGTCAGCAACCAGTAGCCTTGGGGTCAAGGAAGACCATGGACAGAGGTAGCTGAGAAGACAGCAGCCGTCATTTGTCTTCTCACCGACTTCCTTTTAGCTCTGTCTGCAGGCACTGGGTCAGCCAAGAGTCTGCCACCATTTTTTGAAAAACTCGCTTTCGGAGGGCCTGAACTGAACTATAAAACTCCTTTCAAGATTATAATTTAGTAGGCCCCAATCCCCACTGCCTCAGGATTTGTAAACTTGTTTACACCTGTGCAAGACAATAGGAAATTTGCAATCAAACACTGTCTGTCCTTCTAGAAGCAAGCTAAATGCAGGGCATCATCTGTGACCTTCACCTCTACCTCCTACTACAGCTAGTGTAACTGGCTATGTTTGAGCACTTCATGAATATATAAGAATCCGAGGAGCTTGCCATAGACACTGTTCATCCGTCTCCAGAAAGCATCATGAAAGGAGGAAAAGCTGTTGGGAAGGCAGATTTGCCAGCCGCATAGGTAAGTAGCCCAGAAGGCTGTATAGGTAAGTCCTGAAAACCATCACCAGCACAGTTAGCTCTGGTAAAACAAAGGTTCTTTCCTCTCAGACTAAGACTGTTATTCTAAAGCTAGGAAGGCCAGTAGCCACCCATGAAAGAGCAAGAGACATCCCATCTCAACTGAAAACACTGCCCTTGCCATGAGAGCTGGAATTGCAATTTCCTGAGGTTCTGCTAAAGCAAAACCGACATTCTCACTTGAACAGGACATTAAAGAGCAAGAAATTACAGCCTTAAGCTCTTTCCTTTGCCCTATCGTGAATTTGTTCATTTACTCAAAAAGAAATTCAACAAAGATCAAAATACACGTATTTAATTTCCACCCAGATTGTGTCAATGATTTTAATGAAACATAATGTCATCTTGCCCTTTAGTCTAACATAGTTTTGGGGGAGATTACTGGCCACTAATTGCCATATATAATTCCTTTATTAAAATACAAATCAATTGGACTAATGTTATTACTTTGCTTTTAATTTTATGACATTTTTATGCTTTTCATTTTTTAATTTGGAAATTAAAAGATGCATTTCTATACATAAATTGAACTACAGACAAGATTATTATGTACACACATTACACAGAAAGTTTATGTTCCGTTATAGTTGTACTTATTTTAGATTCCCTTTACAGATACTAGAATTCATCAGAATTCTAAAGCAATTTAGTAGTAGTTCTAATAGCAACTAAAGCTATTGAAAATGATGGAGAAGTATCACATCAGTACCATATTTTACAACATACGCTGCATTTCTAGGAAGACAAATACAGAAATTATTAATGCAATGCTTCACATTTTAGCATTTCTTTTTTAAATTGGGTTTTTCTGGTAGCTATTCTTTTGTTAAGCAGACGTACTTTATCAGGGTTAGTTTTCTACTTTTTTTGAGAGATTCTAATGTACTGCTTCAGTTTAAATTATTTTTATCATTTAAAAACAGTATCTATTTTGATTATTATATAACAGCTCTTCAATTTTAAAAATTAAAAATATCATGGTTATGTGTTTTTTCACTTTCTTCAAGATTTTGTTCTTTGCATCACATTTCTTGTACAGATGCAGTCTTCAGGGGTTTCTTTAAACCAAAATAATTTAACTTGAAAATTATTTCACAGATGTGAAAGTTGCTAGATTCCTGAGGTGTATTTTCACTCATTGAACTTGGGGGATGATATTTCATATTTAAACGCAAAGTTAGAGGCTTTCTGGCATTTACCTATCTGTGGCACTAGCTACAGCAAGATATTTAACCTCAGATTTCCCTTTCCCACTTGTAAGATGGATATCAGGAATTTCTTTTTAGAGATATGGTGATGAAAATTGTTAATGCATAGAATATGGCACGAAGATCCTGTACCAAGATTGGTGTTGCTAATCTCAATCCTGAAAACCCTATATCCATGTGCTGTGTGGTACCTGAGCTTCTCAACAGGAATAAATTAGTGCACTAAAAGCTGCATATGTACTCAGTGATCCTGGAGGTAATGGGAAGCAAACTCTTCACCTGGATCCTATGTTCCCATGACACCTTAAGAGACCTATATGTCTGCTCTATTTTTTTTTTTTTAAAAAGTTACCCTTAATATTTCACAACCACATTTGCAGTTCCAATTTGAACTGCACTACAAATCAGGCTGACTTTAAAATACAAAATGTTATGTAAAAAATCTCCTGTGAACTGTATTCAAAAGATGCTATCATATTTTTGTTTCCTTTTCTACGTATCCACAAAAATAAAAGCAGTCAATTAACTAAAATAAAAAGCAATTGAGATGCTAAATTGATATGTATTAATAAATATATGGACAGTCTATTCAAATGCACACCACAGCCTTTTTTTTTCCCATGACATGAGCCAATAACAAGATGCCAAATTAACAATAACTGAAATATATTATAACAGTATTTTGCATCTGAGAGAAAGAGCAAAAACAGACACAGAGGTTTTGTAGCCTGCTAAGAGGACAGAGTATTTCTAGTTATAATGATAGCCAGATAAAAAGCATATGGGCGCGAGTAGCTTCTTTGGGATTATTTTCATTGGATGTCATAAGGTCCCTGGGTACTTGTACAATCAGTAACACTTCACAG
The DNA here is from genome assembly GCF_059628265.1 of Tinamus guttatus. Classification (NCBI taxonomy): domain Eukaryota; kingdom Metazoa; phylum Chordata; class Aves; order Tinamiformes; family Tinamidae; genus Tinamus; species Tinamus guttatus. Next base: position 5,701,622 of record NW_028288923.1, read on the forward strand.
AGCCTTCAGTTCTAACAAATAATTAGCTAAAATTGAACTAGAGATTTCTTACATGCATGTCATAGCTTGGATATGAATAATGAGAGAAGAGGTTAACAGCAGGTCATAGACAGCTCCCCATCTTCCAGCCTATTTATTCAGTGAAATGAGAAATTGATCACATTATTTCGTATAGGGGAACCTGATTCATTACAATCAGTACTGAATTGGCAGGTTTTGCTTTAGGCAATTTCAGAACATTACTTATACTTACACAGCTACTGTTAAGGTCATTTTACAACTTGTAATCACCTCTATGCCCCCTTCATAATCATATTATCAAAAATTGAAGCATACATAAAAGCTGATAAAAACATTCATATGAACGGAAAGCTGATAGTTAAACAAGAAGAGCTGAACAAATAGAACGGCACTGCTGAAGTATGGATGACCACGTCCAGGTGTACTAGAAACCATTAGGAACACATAATCCCCAGCACATCAAAACGCATATTAAGTCATCTCTAATTTGCCAAGATAACTAGTAGAGAAGAATTGTTCTGATATTATTTGCAGTGTTAAACATCAGAGGGAAAGGGAAAGCAAGAGGAATTTTGACAACTAGAGATAGCAACCTGGAGTTGGAGGTGAGGATACCTGGGCTGGAGGAACAGAAAAATCTAGTTTTTTCCAGCACTAGTAGTGATGCTCATTAGTTTGCTTTCTACTAGTCCCAAAGGTCTTTTTACTCTACAGAAAGTTCATAATTTCCTGGATTTACCTGCATCGCTGGAAAAGCTATCCGCCCCCTCAACTGCTCGATGTCCGGAAAAAGCTCTTACCAACAGTTGCTCTTTGCTGTACAAAGTATCGCTCCAGGCTGGAGCCTCTTGTCCAGACGAGAGGGGCTGCAGTCTCTGCAGTGCCAGAACCAACCCCTCCCAGTTAGGGCTGTACTGTGTAACACTGGGCTGAACCCCACCAAGTTTGAGAACCCATCATCAAACAGACATTGCTGGGCTCTGGATTAGACAGCAGGTATTCACTGAAAGTACAAGTTCTTCTTCCAAGTGAAAGCAACAGATTTAATTATTGCTTTTTGCAAAACTGAGCCTGTAATTCAGGTGATGTGCCCTATTATGTGATATAAAAGTGGGTACAAAATGACATAAAATAGTAGGGAAAGTAAGTGTCCTAGGATGTTTGAGAACAGGGCAGCAGGGTGGGAGAAGAGTACGAAGCCTTGATTGATTTATAACAAAAGGATTAACTATTAATTACTATAGAATTAACCACTTATGACATTCATTAAAACTGCTATTGGAGAGCTACAGATACAAAACCAAGAAAAATTATTTAAACATTTTGGTTAGAATAACCTTTTTTCAATTATGACTTTAAGCTGCATTGTCTAAAAAAGCCATTGTGACCACACTTCAAAGCATAAGAAAATTGTGGCTTTAGAGAAAAAAATAAATAAAAACCACAAACTCATTGATAACTGAAGAAGGACATGTTCCAGGATAAACTACAATAATATATGGATTATTTTTTAAGCACCTGTGTCCATATATTTGGTATGCTAATGTTCTGATCTACAAAAGGATTTAAGTATTTAAAATGAGATTAGGAGGACTTCTATAGGCTTCTACAACCACAAGAGCAATCCTCCAAACTCTTGTCTGACCCCACAGATGCCTAAAAAGCTTCTAATAGCTTACATGTTAATTAATAAAGTTTAGAGTCTGTTTTGCAGTTGCCGAAAACTGTTTTCTTCCCAGCAAAGAGAAGCAGTCTGAAATGGTTTAGTAGTTGAAACTGACAAGACCCCCAAACAGGTACCATTTTATGTTTCCTAAGAAGCCAACGTTCCCAAAGCATAGCACTCCAGAAATCCTTGGATTTTACCCAAGTCACTTAAGGCCACTGGATAAAATAAAGTTTATGTCCATGTCCCTCCGTGCATGGCACAGTGATCTATAGCTCACAATTAAACATACAACAAATTTGATAACTTCTGTCAGCATCACCTCTAGCCTAAATGGTCTGGCAACAGTTTCTGCCATCCTTTAATAACATATATGGTGATTTGTTGATGCCTGAAGGGACAGGAACAATGAATACAAAACTGAACATGTAAAGCATGTACTCAACTGCAATTTTGGTATTTGCTTTAAGTAAGAGTATTGCTTATCCATGAAAAAGTTACTGACAGCAAAGCTGTAGAAATATGTTACTTCTATAGTAGTCCTTAAAAGTCCTGTTTAGAGTAGCTTAAAATATGACTGTGAATAGATTTATACCCTATATCTGCTAGGGCATACAAGTTTTGAAGCAAAGAAACATTTTGCAATGATTGTAAATGTCCATCACTTTTTGCTCTGGCTAGCATAAGTAGGATGTGGATCTGAGCAAAACACCACATACACAAATGTCCCCCCTTCAGCCTCGGAGCCTCATAACCTCTTCCAGTTCTGGGCCACCAGCTGGTACAGAAGGCTAGACAAGGTAGAGGGAAGTCTTCCCTGCTACAAAAATGTGCTAACTCTGTTGCTTTCCATTTTCTAATTTACTGCATGCATCTCCAAGAGCCTTTCCAATTCTGCTCCTGACATTCACGATTTTGAATAGCACTTAATAGTGAATAGCACGCAGACCCAATAGTTTGATTCAGTACATTAGCACCCGAGCTCTTTGTTTTTCTTCTGGGGGCTTTCTGCTTTGCAAAGACAGATTTCCTACTGTGAAGTTGATGAAAACTCCTTACAACCACCTCATTCCCCAAATATCAACAATATATTGTACTTGGTCTCAGAGCAGTACTGAAAAGTATCATTGACACAGAGTACAGTCACTACTAGGACAATCTCTGAAGTTCAGTGAATTATGGGTTCTCAACCAGGAACCTGGTCAACTAGACTGAACATAGCTTGAGCATAGCTTGACCGGTGGTCAAACACACACATAAGTAGTAGCTAACTATCTCTCGCAAAGGTCGTTATCTGATACAAATAATGGCATATTGCCTCGCAGCTCTGTTGTGCATTCAGAGTTATTTTAGATTTTACTATTTTAGATTTCAGATCTTTTATTATTATAGTTGACACTCAAAAAGCACTTTGCAGGAAAAGTGAAGAATATTTCCTGCCACATGGACCTTATTATCCTTGCTGCTATATATACAAATTGTAGTCCTGGCTAGAAATATTTCACCTCCTTGCATTTTTTGTCTTGAAAGATCTGGATTCAGTTCTGTGAAAACTTAAGTAATGAATATCCTTTCAAATATCTCCTTGGAAGTAACTAAACTTGATCACAACATGAAGACCATGCATTAGCCAGGAGAAAAAGATGAGCGTTTCTCCCTTTTGGAATCACCGTCTCTGTCTCTTCTCAATAGCTCTATTGAGCCCTAAATTGAATGAACTTTTTGAATCAAAAATGAATTTCAAAAAAAAAAAAAAATCCAAACATTAAAATTGAAGTCCAAGCATCAGAGGCCTAAAGAATAGTTAATATCCTATTTCTGCAGCAACAGTATCATATCCTCTCTTCACCCAGCGATTCCTAAACCCTTCTAATAAATTACAGATATTTCATTACAGAGACTAGTAGATTCCATAATGAGTTAAAGCCTCTTTATAGTTTATTTTCATAAAGCACAGCTTTCTAAATATACAGAGGCTATAAAACAGGCAGGTTGCAGCAATAATATGTTTAGTAGCCTTGCTTGATAATGTGGAAATGTTTGCGTGTTTCAAATTACGAGCAATTTAAAGTAGGAAGTAAGCAAACTAGCTCTTGTGTTATGAAGCTTGACATTGCTAAGCCTTAAGAGACACATACTTCAAAGTCACACGGACTGAAATATGCCCCGCACACTTGGCAAGAAGAGCAGCACCATAATGATGCATTACACAACAACAAGCACCACGAACTTCAACCTCACGCAATGTTACCTAGTTGTAAACTTTAAAAATATACTAGCAATATAATTTTTTAAATTATTATTCATTGTCATTTGGAAAGATCAGTGCATAGGAAAAATCACAAGAATGCATATCTTTGGATATACAGACAGAAAGTCATTGTTAATCAAAAATAATAAAAACCCCTAATAATTAAAAATATTTAAACAGACTAAAATATCATTTGAAGATTAATCTTTAATAATAATCAAGGTAAGTTACTGCTATTTTTCCTAGCACCAACATAAATATGAGGACTCTTTTTTCAAAATTGAGAAGAATTCTGCAAGCATTTATACCTCTGTGCATTCTGCCCAGGAAAGCAGAATTAAAGTAAATGGTACTATGTACAAATCTAAATGTAAACATGCCACCTCACAGGATTGCAGCTATAATTCAATTAATTGAATTATTGTATATGAAATACAACAAGATTTAAAGAATTAATTAAAAATACAAGTAGAAATTATAAAACTTTTCAACCAGAGCTGCCTTTGATTTGTCAGTGAAGCCAACCTGGAACGTGATGGCAATTCAAATCTATTGCTACTTTATTTCAAAATACAACAGATGCACAGATGAAGCCAGATGGACAAATATGGATTTATTCTCAAAAAAAAGAAATGAAATCTGCAACTAGAGTAGTTACACGCATAAATGTCCAGAAAAAGAAACAAACCATTCATCAGTTCTGCTAACAAACTCATAGCAAATGAAGTATCTCTGAACAAAATTATAGCTGTGTATCTATATTTTTTCTGCAAATAAGCAACTTGAATTCAGTATTATTGCTTATTTTGTGTACATGTCAATAATTAAAAAGAGATTTTTATAATAGTTCTAAAAATATTTATTTTAAAACATTTTAATTTATACATTTAAATATTGTGATGCCATAGATGCAAAACTATTTACTTCATCACAGTTTCACCTTAATCTGTGAAATTCATTTTGCCTCACGTTGACCACGAGTCACAGTTAAAGAACCATCTTATTTTTCTTTCGTTCCTTTACCATTCATCTAGATCAAACTCACTGCCTGATCTGTTAAACATCTTTATCATATAACACATTGAATGTCATACATAAAATATTCTTGGAGCCTTATAAAAATAAATATTCTTGACAAAGTGACACCACAGATTTGAAAATTACTATTCCCAGCCATCCTGTCGACACCAAAGCATAGTTAAAAACCAGTTCCTCAAGCCTTTCAGGAAAGAACACAACCTCCAAGCCCCTATGCTCTTGGTATAGACAGTGCAAGTGAAAGGTATTGCCTATGGAAATGTTGCTAGCAAACAGGAAGAGTTGATCTTTTATTGCACGTAGATATTTCTGAGAGAGCATTAGGTAATACAGGGATGACACTGTATGCTAACTGAATGAGATTTTCCAAATTGACTAACAAATCCTAAATCATGGAGCCACTTTTCAGAATCCCTCTCTGTATGACTGAACAGAACAAATGCCAGAACATTTAAAGACTCTCACTTGTAATCATTGTTTCTTATGTAGTCCAACTTGAGATGCTGCTTTAAAGACTGCTGGAGCAGACTTCCTTCTTCCCACAGGGAGAAATTAATGTGCATTGAAAATATTTAAAGCTTTTTTATCACGGCCTACCATGATCAGGTTCTTTAACAAAGGATTCAAGCTGTTAAACAGCTTGGAAGCATGGAGATGCCTTTCCTGGCTTCAAAGCTACTTGGTCAGCAGCTGTGTGGGCATCACTATGCAGGGCACCGAGTGGCTTACTCTGCTGAGGACAGTAAGGACCTGCATCTTCACTGCTCTGTGCTGTTATACATAACATGGACAACTGTTAAATGACTCCCAAAATTCTGTACACTTTCTAATGGACGAGTGCGTTTATGACAGTCTTTACTGTCATATTATTAGCTGAGGTTAAAAGAGAAAGAAAAAAAGACTTGTCAAGTAAGCTCACCCAAAGATGGTCATGGAAGGAGCCTTTTAATTAAAACAACAACAAAAACACACACAAAAACCAACAAACAAAAACATACTACAGGGCTCTTCTGTGCAAAATTAGATTTTGCTGGACATTATCACTTCAAGCATCTATTATGCATTTATGCAGTTTACCTTTTTTCTAAAAGACCAGAAACATTAGTCTGCTCAGCAAGTAGAGTGCGGGTGGATTCTGTGGGCTCATCATCACAAAAGGAACTGACTAGTTTGATCCAGACAATATGCAGGTGATATGTCCCTCCTGCTGATTCTGATTTAATAAGCAGCTTCAACTGGCTAAAAAAAATAAAACTGCATCTTTATGGGTTTGACACGTGCGCATGTGTGTGTGTGTCATGCATTTTCAGAAGCAGAATGCTTTGTCAGACAGTGCTTTCAGTTGATGCTTTTGGAGACTTGAATGCATGTAGCTCCTGACAATGATGATATGCACGTGTCCCATATAATTCCTGAGCACACCCACTACGAAAGATTAGTACAGTTGTGCTTATGATGTATTTAGGTTGTCTGTTACTGAATATTTCTACTGTCAGTACAACAACAGTGTGATGATCACAATTAAAGCTTAACAAAGAAAATGCTGGCAGGCAATTAGTAAGCTGAAGTCAGCAGAACTAAAGTGAAATATATCATGTTTGGAATAGCACATTAGTTTGCTTGTGATAAATGTTGGAACAGGTTCTCATATATCATATGCTAGCGTTAGAAAAATAGTTCAGCATCTACAAGAAAAAGCCGCACAGCTTAAACTGGTTAATAGATTCCTTACTTTTCTTTCCAGTATCTATTTCTCAGTCACTGGGCCTTCAGGAACATGAGTATTCATCAGTTACAGCACAACTACCTTTTGTATGAAAAGGTAACAGCATACCTGCATTATAAAGACATACCTCTGATTATGAGCTATGAAATGAGTCATCTCAAAGAGCATAAAGCCTTGGGGGAAAATAGAAATGAATCTTATTCTCAAAGGACTATCACAAGAAACAAACAATAATTTGACAAAGTCTTGTGAAGTCTGGTAATACTAGTCTGCAAGTTCCTTTGGAAGAAATACAGTAAAATCAAACGCAGCAGAGGTCTCACCAAAGCTTCTAAACCTCCCCAACTGACAACCAGGCAAGGATGAAAGCTATAACTATGATTTTAGACAGCGAATGACAGCTAAATTCAGGTATGGCCTGAACAAACACAGTTTCATCACACATTGGTCAATACTGGTTGACTTACCAGCTAGGATTCAGTTCATTCCACAGTACTTCATAAGCCCAATTATGAATGAAGAGGCTTCAAGCTTCCACAGCCTAGTTAGTTATTGTAGCTACAAATATACAGAATCCTACCATATAGTGTCATAAGTACATAGGCCAAACAGGCATCTCAAAATGACATGAATCGCTCTTTGAAGGGACCAATCTCTTTCTATTGTGAGATGAAAGCAATTTCAGTAGGGAGAAAACACATAACATCACTGCTTGAGGGTGTTTCTCAGGCAGAACTCAGAAGATGCTTATGAACTTCCAGCAGAAGAGACCTCACTTAGCTCTTAGCATATGCCCATACATTCTTCAGTCATCCAGGCTACCCCTTTGTAATCTCATCTTTCCCCACCCCTCAGTAATCAAGATCTTTCACATTCTATCCTCTCCTATGTACAGCTGAATAAACTCTCTCCCCTTCAGTCTGCTTACACAGAGCAATACATTTCTGTTTAATCATTTTAACTGCTTTTAATGCTATTTTGCAGTTGAAAAGGGAAGAAAAAAATATCAACCAGTTCTCAGATCTGTAACAAGTGGAAGAACTCTGAGGAGCATATCTCAGGTATTTTGAGGAAAGCAGAGATACGACAGGTCTGAGAATACAGACGGTCACCTGAACAGTTGTCCTGTTCAACTCATTCTGCTAGTGCTCATTTTCTTTATGGTGGCTCTGTTTTAGATCTTAATTATGTTCTATGGGAGATGAAGATGGACCAGACAGTTAGCTCCTTTGACAGTCTGGATTGTTTTCTCAGAACACCAGCCAACACTGACAATATGCTATTTTTCAGGATGAATTATTTTGATAGACAGGACTACAATGACATTAGGAAAACAGCAGCAACAGCATTTGTAATGATAGCATTTTCTCTCTGATTTCCATGATGATCCTGAAGAACTTGCAGTCACTGGCAAGAATGACACTAGGGTAAAAGGTGCGTATAGCATCCACCTAGGTTTTCTTTTCTTTTTTTTTTTCTTGCTGTTGTGTTCTTCCACTTTATCTCATTTTGTATTAATGGAAATTTACCACACTGAAGCCAAAAACAGCATAGCAGGTGTACTGGAGTTAACTAGTACAGTAAACTAGAGAGTAGACAGAAATGCCAATAGAAAACCCAGGATTTTGTCTTTCTCTTTCTGTTTTCTTTAAGGATATATGATTTTTCAATCAGTGCTATTGTTAAAGCTGTCATTAAATGTAAATGGATTATGTCTGATTCTCCCAGACAACATATGCAGCCCTACACTACACACACATCCTTCCTGAGTCTACAGATTTCTGCACAGCAAGGGGTATTCAGTGATTCCTAGGCATTTTTACATATCTCACATCACAGACTTTGCTCTTACAGAGACAGTGGCACCTTCTACACAAAGGTCATAGGACTCTTTATTGACACATTACTTTAATCCTTTGGACACTTCAAAAGATGAAGATTAGCAGAAATCCTCAGAACTCACACCCAGGAGATAGCTATTTGTCAAAAAGTTGATATTATTGATGCTTGTGAAAGAAGAAGTGTGTGTAATTTATCTAATAAAAGTCAGATCTTTGCCTAGACTCCAGAGTTTTGACAGTTCCCTTGCTGAATTATTTGAGGCTAAGTTTCATATAATAAATGCAAATGTTTGATCAGCTATGCATCTTTAGGAGCAACTGGTATTATTGGATGGATTTTCTTACTTAGTTTTCTCCAGAGTTTTCCTTCTCAAAAGTCTTTGCTTCTTTCCAAATTCATTGTAAATGGCATAATTATATGTTTTTCTCTTCACTGATTGAGAGCATTTCTTGCAGATAATGATTTTTCCAGTTGGAATTAGAAATAGCATTAATAGATGCAATTATTATACTACAGAATTTACTTTAAAATCCAGAAGTGTAGTTTAGCTGTACTGTCCATAAATTATTTCCTCAAATCTTCATATGTGACACTGGATACAAATTGTATATGCTCCTGAAACAATTAGGAGTGTTTCTAGGAGATATGAAATGTATTTAAGTTGGGATGAGCACAAACAGAAATGAAATGGAATAGAAAGAAGACATCCAAGAGAAGGGATTTTTATGAAGGATCTCTCAGGCAATGCCCATGTTTCACTGTACTCAATTGAGACTTAACTGAGGTGAGAGTCTGACCAAACCCTGAAAAGCTTCCCATTAATTTTAACTAGACTTTGGCCCTGGTTTACAAAAAAGATGTATTAGCAGTTCCTTTATTTTTCTAATCTCATTTTCCAAAGGTGCAAAGATAATACATTGTTTGTAAATCTGAACAGTCTGTATGAAGCTAGCAGTGTTTCTATAGCATCATCTGTTATCATAACATTTATTTATGAAAAGGTAGTTTCATGTCCTTGTCTGTGGTTCCCTACAGCTTATAAAGAAGTAGAAATAACTTTTCATCTCTCATAAATGCTACAGTATTTGCTTCTATTTTTATGAGACCATCAGAAAGCATGTTTAGAAACAAATGTAAAGATCTAAAATATTATTTTTATCATGACAATGGTGTTATTAATTAATTTATGACACAAAAGCCTAGAAATACTTTCACACATATGACTGCATGTTTCTATGTGTTAGTTACTGCTGGGTCACATACATAGGTAACAGCACACCAGGCGCCGTTTCAAAGCCCGTTATTGAACATATGGTCTGAAGCCCAGTGAAATTAATCTAAAAATGAAATTACTTCAGTAGAGCCCTGCGTTTGCAACAGATGACTGCTCAACAACTGGTTCTAAGTATTCAAACCAGGCTCATTCACTCCTTTAAAATGAGGGCCAGAGCATCCATTAATGGAGTGAAGAGGAGAGGAGATAGGCCAGGGAGTATTAAAGATCAAAGAGCTGCAATTAGACATGTTAATAAGGAATAGTCTCATAAGGTTCCCACTTCTGTAAAAAGCTTTTAGTTTATTTTATAAACTGAATCTTATATCATGCAGCACACTCAAATCATTAATCCAAGTTATTTTCAGACTCAAGCATTAGCCAGAGAATGTTGACTGCTAACATGTTAAGCATACTTTGAGTGAAATCAAAATCAAAACTCATGTTGACTTAAACCAGAGCAGTGCTCGGATAGTGCTTAGGACTTCTTAATATCTTATTCACAATGTTAAATACCAACACCAATTTCTTTCATCAGAAATTTATTTGCAGATGTGAATTCTTGGCAGATCTCCTCCCACAATTCACCTACTGATTGGACCTAGCATGCTCAATATTCACACAGAAGTGCAGAGTTGGGGAAAAACAAAAAGCAAACCAAACCAAAACAACCGCACATTGACCTCCCTATGCTTTTTCCAGCATTGGCATTTAACTGATCATACAGCTCAACTGATAGAAAACAAATCCTCAAGAAACAACAAATACCCTTCAATGTGCTACTATTTTCAAAGGTTCATCAGTGCTGCATGAGTCAGAGAAGCACTCACTTGGCAAAAACATATTGCTCCATACAAATAAATAAACAGAGAGAGAACAAAGGTGCGATACTAAGATCACAAAGTAAAAAGTGAGGTTCTACAGCCTATCATCCAACCTATTCCCCGCTACCCCTCAGAATTTGAGCAACACCTTCACATTCAGCTAACAGATCTGTGTGCTGCTTCCTTGAAATGGCCTTCTTTCCTCCCCTGTTCCACTCATCTGGCTTTTTCATGAGCCAGATCAACTCATGAGATGCCAGGAAATCATCACCTCACTTGGTGGGCAGTTGCTTTTTTGCCAGTATCTCAAATAAGCAGCAGGAACATGTACCAGGAATGCAGGCAAAGGGAAAGAGCCTGACTGCCTTTCTTCTGTACTGGTGAATTTGCAAACCCGCTGATCTAGCCTAGCATAGCTTATCCTCTGTGCAGGAAAAGATTCCTGCACACCAAGAACTCTAACAGAAGCCCAGGGAAAGGAGTCTAAACGGCTAAGCAGTCAATACTATTACCCAGGTAGACTCACCAACTGAGTCACTGTGATAGAGCAGAAGATTTCCAAACAAAAACCAAGAATGATGCTGTGTCCACCTTTTTATAGCAGCTGAAACATGTTTCCTGAAGGGACTAATGGATAAACAAAATGTACTAAGAGCTTTAAGCGCAGCTTCAGAAGCTAGAGCCACATCAACATCAGAGCAGGCTAGTGACAAATATGACCTGGGTAGAGAGTATAGCAACAACTGGAACATAGCATTGAAACCATTGGGGGTGTCTGGCAGTGTCTATTCCAAACAGGAAACCTCTGACTTTTCACACTTCCACATACATACAAGCCTGTGCTTGATATGCTATTACTCACATTGTAATTGGAAAATAAAAGTATGCTTTCTACAAGAGCAAGAAAAGTAATGATCGCTGCATCTGAATGCACAAACTAATTTTCTTTCTTGCTGATCAATATTATCATATTATTGTCTTACATTCTTCTACAAGTCTTCATTCTGAGTCATAAATCCAAATTGGAAACATTTTGAGATCTTCTGTATTTAAACAGCACATCATCAAAGCTCTGCTGAGGTCTTTAACTTCTATATATTATAGTGATACTAATAGTCATGTGGGTCCTGGTATATAAGAAATTCCTAAAGACTCCTGAAGATTACACACAACTCAGGCTATATATTTATCTGATGTTTTGATCAAGTTGTTTTATTTTTTTAAAAATGTTTTTTTTACCCTGCAATAAAGTATATACTCACAACATTTGATTTTGAAACTAAACTTTGCAGGGTATTTTTATTAAAATCACTTTAAAGTCATGATCACTTTAATGTGCTTTTTGAAAAAAAAGCACACTTTTTGAAAAAAATATATATTTTTAAAATAATGAGCAAAATTGTCTATAAAATCTAGACAATCTATCTTGAAACTTCAAAATGGAAACTTAAGAAACTCAAAATGTTTACAAAATCATTTTCATGTTTTTCAATCAGCTCTAGATACACACTTATTACAGTAGAGCAGCTTTTATAAAGCAGCTGTGTTTTCAACCAAGGGGTAACAGCATTTCTTTGTGGGGATAATGTGTGTAAATGATCCCTTCATTATATAGGGCCTGATCTTGTATTCTTTGTGCGTCCCAAGTTCACACTGAAACTAACTATGTGTTAACAATAGTATTTGAGCCAAATTCTAATTGGGTAATTGGGTTATTCTGCCTACCTAAATTTCCCCTGTTTCCTTGGGATATAGTGTTTTCTACCTTCTGCAGCTGAGCCAAAGTCTTCAATGGGAGTTTTGCCATAGAATTTTGCACATTTTTGTAATGTGCTGCATTTTTAAGCATCTTGGTGCATATTTCCCTGCTAAGACAAGCACACTCTGGCAGCAGAGAAACTTTCTCCTTTTGCAAGTTGCAATATCTGGCAACTGTTCAAAAAAGAACTAACTAAGAAAAGAACTAAAACTAACCAAGACAGGATAGGAAATAGAGAATTGTATCTACTCAAATGGAGATGCTGAGAGATATTTGGGTGAGGAACTAATATTACCCCACCTGGAATTTAAGTGGGATACTTGATCAACATAATTATCAAAAGAGAAAACCATTACCTCAAGTTCTCTACCACCATAACCTGGTCAATAGACATTTGTCCTGGGCAAACAGAGAAGCATGGACTTCAGCATCCAGTTTGATAAAAGACAATGGAATTGCTTTGAAAAATATAAAAAGCTCCCCCAAATATGATTTTCCTAACTTTTGAGTACAATCTCAAAATTTTAAGTCAAAGATAAAATGCTAAGGCATCACAGGAGCTTGCATGCTGTCCTTTGATTTTGAAGATTTTTACAATTAAAACATAAAATAAAGATCTTTAAGACAGCTGTAAATCCAAATTTTAAGAATTTCTCAGTTTTTAGGGAAGAGTAAGTCAAACATGTGGGGAAAAAAAGAATTATTGCTTGCAGAATCAATAATATGAAACATATCTCCATTACGCTCTGATTTAATTGAAACTACATTTCTTTAATCCCTGCCAGGAAAAAAGAAAAAGTATGGCTATAGAATTCATGCGCCTACTTTTTATCTGCATGACCTACCTAAAGAGCTCAACCAAGTTTCATTAAAAAATATTGGTCTCATAACTTTTTTTTTTTTCCTCTCCTTAAAAAGTCCCATATGGCACCAATATCAATTGTGGCAGCGCAAAGCTTTTCTCTCTCTGTTCCACAAATAATACTTCATTAAAAAAAAAAATACTGTAAAGTGACATTATAACAGAGTGAAGATCAGCCAGCAGTGACAGGAAGATGTTGCTTGAACGAAGTATCATCAACAGCTGCCTAACTTTTGAAATAGATAGGTATTTATCTGAAAGAAGACACACAACAAGATGCTGTCATGTCTTATGGGTTATATTAAACTACACCAGTTCAGTGGAATACTACCCATTTCTTGCTGGGTGCTTTGCTAGGACATTTTATGGTATTAAGGAATTCTCTTGTATTACTGTGACATCTGCTAAAAGTGTCAGATGTGATCACAGCTCTTGCAAAACAAGTATTTTAACAACCAAACCCTTATGATAGGTTATATTTCAGTGACTTGGAAACAACACTGCATTATCTGAGAAAACAGCACAGATGTTGCTTAATAAACTGTTCAGTTTATGCATTGTATTAACCTCATGAAACATTTATGCAAATCTTGCATTAACAAAAGGTAAAAGAATCATTATGGGTTATGAAGAAAACAATGTGACAACCTTTGTTTTTACCTCCATATTTTATGGGGGCATTTTAACTCTTTGGGGTTTCTGTTTAGGACGACACAGGGGCATTACCGATTTTCATCTATTTTGTTTTCAGTTCTGCTATCGTTCCTTCCAGCTGATTTCACATTTTATAATGCTAATAGTGGGTGTATGGTTTTGAGTTTCTCTACTGTCAGCTGGTCAGTAGGTCTGGGGGATATATTTAATGGAATCTGACAGCTGATGGAACTGATCTCATTGAAAGGGGATTTGATATGTGGGATGAATGTGGTGACCCTCAATTCGCTATATTAATGACCATTATTATTCAAACTCTTGCAGCCAATATAACTCTTTTTCTTGGACACCCCAGTACATGTGTATAAAAGAAATGACTTATGGATGAGTTAGTCCGTATATTGGTTTGAGAGCCATTTAGATAGCATGTCAAAACAGATTAGCTGTTTTACTCTGAGATAAAATTAAAGGAAAAGCCTTTGTATTCCATACACTTGTAAACAAAGCAATCATAAGAATGGATAGTTGCAGTGGACTCAGACTGAAATCCAGCAAACACACATACCTACAACTGTGAAAAAATGTACCTTGCTCTTGGCAATCTAAAATAGAGCACAGGAGTCAAATACCATTCTTCAAGTAAGCCGCAGACAGCAGGCCTTCCTTTCCTAGAGGTTATACAAATAAAATAAATTAAAAAACCAAAAATGGGGGCACTCTTGGTGTGCAAACAATGTTTTGGAAAAGAGAAATGCATCAGCCTTGCTTTACTTAACTAGAATTTAGGCAGCTATACCAACAGCTACACCCACAGGGTAGCAGAACATAACATCCTGCATTGATTTGTGTTTCATTAAATCCCTGTTTGTAGAATGCAAAGAATAAGGTGGTCTGACCAAATTTATGCACAATGAGACAAATGAAGCTATATTGCAAAAAAACGCTTAAATTTCTGTCATCTTCTGGCAAAAGGGAAACTGGTCACAAATTATTTAACAGATACCTAGAGGATTCAAAATGAAATCTTAACATCTAAGCAAGAATCACCAGGAACTATTTGCTTTTAAATTACATGGTGCTGTTAATTTTTTAGGTCAGAAATATAAAATCTATTATTGATCCTAAGCACTGTCTCCTATTTTGAACGTCTTTGAAAGCCAAGGGCACTCTAATGCTATTGAATCAATAACTGCTTTCACATTTTTGAAGCAAATATGCAATTTGTTTTCACATCTTAAAGGCTACTAATGTACTTCGGCTTTTAAATCCTATCAGGTCTGAGAGGAGATGATGTTCTATACTATTCAGCCAGGGTGCCTGCTGTGTTGGGCAGGACGTTGAAAACCTTTGCAGACTGGCCTCTGTGCTGCATGAATAATGCAAGCATCCTTCCCTGCTTTAACATGTTCTCTAGAGGGAGAGAAGACTTTGAAAGGAACGAGATAAAGTGTAGCCACCACCAAAATAACGCACCAAGACACTTCACCTACATACATGAGCATTGCAACATATGAGGAATGCATCAAAAACCTTTAATTTATTAAGGAACCATCTGAGAAAAAGGATGTAATTAGATCATAGCAGTGAGGTTCACATTTGGTTTCCATATTTTTGAGAATTTGAGCGACATTATAATATCTCAATTACTGTATGGTTTGAAAGGCCTAACCATATGATGACACTCAATTATTCATTCATCTAGCCAAAAATGTTAGAAGTCCTTGAAAAGTTAGTCCTTTAATCTTTTATTAATTGTCTTTATCTAAACATTGTCATCACATGGACCAGGGCACTGAATTTCATGATCAGTTTATGCTTACTGTATTGACAGAAATTCTAGCTAGGATTGTTCCTCACATTTAATATATGCACTTTCAAAACACAAAATAGGTACTGGCATAAAGGTGGACACTTAGAAATTCACTAAGAGCTCAGGGACATAGTAAAGTTAAAAGTTAATGAAAAAATTTCTTATGCATGCTGATTCTACTTGCACATTTTAGTCGTAAAGACCCTAATCCATGTTCAGTTTTCGTGTACCTCCTATAGTCATCTCACCACAAACTAAGCAAATACTGAAGTTCCTCTATTCTTTGCCATTGCTTACTACTTTTGCTGAAAACAGAATTGTTGTCATTAAAATAAAATCAGCATCTAATATTTTGGAAATAATAAATCACATCAAGATTCATTATTGCATCTGCAACAGGTTTTCAGGAGAAAAGAACGATGAAACCACTCTGAATCCTCCAACTTGCGCACTGCCCTGACTGTCCCAAACTCAAATTTTGGCTCCTAGCTAGCAATAATGAGTGCCCTAGTATCAGGATATCATTTATGATCTTCCTTCTGTTTTTATGCAAGAACTATTTCTACTAATCTTCAGCAATATTTAGCTTTCATAGCTTCCTATTCATAATTTTACATCTTTAAGCCATCTAAATTTGCGCTTTCTTGCATAAGCACATCTCTATTACATAAACAAAAGCAGAAAAGCAAAGAATACACAAAAGACAATCATAGGAAAAAAAATGGAATAGGCAATCTGAGCTGCACTTACATGCCTCAGCTTTCAAAGCTCTCTGCATATGTACTATTGCACAGAAAAACTTGTACCAGAAATCAGTGATCATTTCAGCTTATTCCAAGGGGAATAAATATAAAATAAAATTGAGAAAATTGGAAGAACCTCTTTTTAAAGCTGTTTTTGTTCTACTTCATGTAAAGTGAATATGTAACTGTGCAGACTTTAGGACCCTGAATGCTACATAATCCCATATATTGGCTTGCTGAACCTGAGTCACAGCTGTTCTGATAACAGACCCTTTGAAATTGATGCAACTTTGACTAAAGGCAATATTTGCAGTAATGATGTTACATGAATGGTAGATTAATCATTGCTACAGACATTTCTAAAAGGTTTTTTTCAAGTTGCTTTTACACTTTTACATGAGTGTTTGTAGTATTCTGAGAACCTGAAACTCCATTTTCTTTTTTGCTCATATTGTCAGAATGATTAGTCTTTAAATGAAGAGGGTGAATCTCATCAACTATTAGAAAAGGTAGGTTTTACTGTTACTATGTTACTTGAACACAGTAATATTTATCATCAATTCATGTGAGCAAAGCTGGTTCCAACTGTCTAGTTACATTGTGATTTGAATAGCATCAGCTATTCAAACTCAGCTATCCTGAAAAAGAAAAAATTCAGCTAGCAAAAAAAGCTGTTTTTTTCTTTTTAATCCAAACCACATTTTTAAATCCAAACTGAAAATATTAGAATTCATTTATGTGCAGCTTCAGGTCAGCCTGTACTACAGATGATTTTTTCCAGTTTCTGTACTTACTGATCTTAGTACGAACGTTATAGTAGACTACCAAACCATTCCGTCTGTCAGTTAAGTCCGTAAGTCTTGTCTAGCCTAAAACTAATGCTACTTTACCAAAATAAAGGAAGGTCATTGCCCCCGCCTCTTTTTCAAACTCGTTAAACATGCTTGCTCAATATGTGCCTGGGGATTGATTGCACTTTTCCTGTGAGAAGATGACAAGCAGATGGATTATCTCTGAACTTCTAGAAGCTGAGCTAAATGAGCACAGCAATACCGCTGGACTAACTCCCCTCTGCACCGTTCCTAATGCAGCTATTGCTCCTTTTACAGTGTTCAGTCTACAACATTTGCAGAGACCTTTTCAGAGCATTCTTTAAGTTCAAATACACTCATTAAGCTTCGGCGAATAAAGCCAAACAAAATCCCACCTCCTCATGTCAAGTACTTCGCAGTATTTCACTATAGGCCTCAATGACACCAAGCTAATAAAAACCCTGGATTCGCTAAGGCCTAGATCTAGGCCATCTGAATATATCTCAAAATACATATATATATATATATTTTAAACTTTAGTTAATTTGTATATATTCTCATATTTAAAAATATAAAACTGACAGCAGTAGCCACTTCTGTCTCTCATAGAATCATTGAGACAATTTATTAATGTGCTTTTTAGGCTTTTGATGTGATCAGGGAGATTGCAATCAAATCCTGAAATATGAAGAATGTGTACTTTTTATTTAAATCACAGCCATAGAGTTGTATTCAGACTAACCAGAAGATAACTGAACTGGCTGATTGGCTAAGTCAAGGTTTTCATTGTGTGACAATATTGACCAAAGAAAACAGCAAACCAGCTCTGGTATAAATCAATGTGCTTTTGCTAGGCTTTCACAAAATAAAAGACCTGCTGGATTCAGAAGTAAAATAATCAATGGTGTTACACTGAGCAGGTTGCAGACTGCAAGCAAGACATTTCAAGAGCCATTCATAGTAATAATAATTTAGATGTTTTAAAAAAGAAGTATTATGAGTTGATCTGAAATATTTAGTATTTGAATACATCTAGGATGAAAACAGAAAAATGCAACAGGTACAAGATCCAGACAACTGATCCTAGTTCAGTGTGAAAGTTATTTTAAAAGGAAATTTAGAATAAAAATTGTCATGTGAACAGCCCAAAAGCGTCTCCAGAAATTAATAGGTAAAATGGAATAATTTTATATATATATAAATCCACACATATTTACTGCCAATATATTTTATATATAAAATTATTAGTTTCAATTGTGCAGTGGATTCAGCTGATATATTTTGTTTATGAATTTTAAAAGAGTAAGAATCAGCAGACACTGGAGTGAATGAATATAGATTCCAGCCACATGATTAAGACAGTTTCTGTCTTTTAAGGTTTGTTTTGGGGATCCCATTGGGAATAAATTTTCTTTTTCTTTAAATTGTCTTAACATTGAAAATCATGTTATTGGTGATGCTCTCGTAAGTGCCAGCTACAGACAATTCTGACTGAACTTTCCTGATGTTAAAACATCTGGAATTACCTGGCTGGCCTTGGGAGAACTGCAAATGTGGCATGCTGGAAACTTAGATTCATGGATCCTCAGTTCAGCAGTCATTAGTATCAACTGACGAAAAAGAAGACTGACAATATTAAAAACAAATATAATTACTAAATTTTACCTTCAACTGAAGCTGAAGTGAGGTTTACTTTAGTCGAAAGAGAATTAGTATGCCTGTAAAATCCATTTCGCTCTATCAAAAATAACTTGCATTGTATAACCATAACCCCTTCCTTTGACAAATATGCTTCTGAAAGGCATTGAGACATACGTAATTATAGGCTAAAAAAAATCCTAAAAATATATACCACACACATGCAGCATAACAGTTTGATTTCATCATAACACTTAAATGCAATATTTTTCTGCCTAGCATTATATTAATATGATAAAGAGCAGCCAGCCAAAAAATAGCTGAAGAGCTGCAAAGCGATTTCAGAAATTGAAAAGCAATTTCCAATGTTTGGTAAGCATTAACTTGTTCACTGCACCCTATCAAAACCAGCTGTTAGCCCATAATTCTAATCTTTTCCCTTTACAAAAATACAAGGCTTTGAAATCCTATATTAATGAGAAATGAATATAGTAATTGAAAGAATAAATGTAATTATGAGAGAAACTTCCCACCATCAAAATCCTTCTCTTATTACATCAGCCTGTTCTACTAAAGGAGCAGTTTGAAAATGTGTTCCCATGCAGATACATACATATTAGTGCTGATCAACAATATGCTTAGAGAAATTGCAGAACATGGTTTTCTACCACTCACAGGTTATCTCAGTGAACAGTCCTAGAGCTACAGCTCTAATTAACAGATGTTGGCACACAAAGGCTGAGAAAGCCCAGTGCCCAAGAATGGGTCTTACAAAACCCAATGAGAAGACAGACATCTGAGTCGCTATAAAATGTTAAGGATTGAGTTTATCTCAGTCCCCATGTCTCCCCTACATTGAGATGCCTCTCCATAGCTCTGAGGCAGGCATCAATACAAACCTGGGATTTATCTTTCAAAAGGTCTTCTATGTGAGATGTAAGTAGCTTGGGTCAAGAGTGTGCTTTTGAGGTGAATGTTTCCTATTTAACACTTGATAAAGTGTTGATAAACTTGATAAAGTTGATAAAGCCACACTGGAGGATTGCTGCAGGAATGCACCCAGTGGACTCCAACCACTAATAGGCATCCAGTCCAAAGAATCAGAAGTAGATTGAAATGAAGCCTTGGCACATGCAGAGTGTTCTTAGAACCAACTGTTCTGTTCCACAGATCCATTCCTTTTGGGCTACACCACTTACTAGTGCAGACAAAGCCTAAGAATTGCCCACACCAATTCTCTTCTGCAAGTAACTCTGTGAAGGCATCTATTGCCAGTGGACTGAAAAAATATGTTGTTTGTGGGGAGAGGAGAGGGTGCGGTTGGGGCTTGTTTTGCTTTTTAACAAAAACATAGATACTTCTGAAAAATTTTGCAAGAAAGTAGAAGCAGCAGACATTTCTAAATGTAGCTGGTTGCTATCAACTTCAAAACTCCCTGTAAGGTTTATTTATCATTTTATAGTAGTCTGAACAATCACTTTATAATAGTCCTTTTAGCAACATTGGAATTTTACATCATTTTCAGTTACCATTCCTGATAAAGCCCTCACCTACAGCATGGAGATCAAAATTTTCCTGTTTCTATTTTTTTTCTATTCACGTCATCTTGACCATATCCATTTCTTTTGTAACTGCTCCCCCAGTCCCTATTCACCCCCTCAGTCCCTATCTTTACTTTTTAAGATGTTTACTTTTGTCAAATTATTTTCATTTCATAAAAATTTAAGTAGAATTTGTCCATCCACATAGCTCAAAGTCTATGAGCTCATTAGGTTCAAGTGTGAAAAAGGAACAGGATTAGCAGACAAATTCTAAAACACTGCGTACTGTTACATTACCTGGTTCTCAGTTAATGCAACAGATGTTTAAATTGCTGACAGCCAGAAGCACAGAGTCTTTACTTGGGTCCACCTGAAAGGAACTGCAACCATATGCACATGCATAGATACAACACTCACACGGTTTTCATGTTTTGAAGACTGGAATCTCCAGGTTGCATTAGAGAAAATATATATAAATATAAATATATATATAGTCCTTGGACCATATGGACTGTTTTTTTTTTTTTCTCTCATTTCAGGTGAGTGCTAGCCCTTATTAGCTTTAAAGCATTATAAGTAATTAATAAGCATATATGATACAACTACCCTTTCCATCACTAAGTGCCAGCTGCTGTAGCCTTCCATCGCCCAGCTACACACCCCAGGAGTCAGGTACAGTAACTGCCAAGACCTCTGAGGACTGAGCACTGACGACTGGTAACCTCGGGCCCTCCCCAGCAGCTGTAACTCAGTCCATAACTCTATGAAGCAACTATTCAGTATCTCAGCTAATGCGGTGCACCTAAAGAAAGATACTGGACAGCTCCATACTGTAAGCAAAACTTACCAACAGGAGTGTTATATGCCTGCGGAGAAAAGCACCGTACCATGTTCCAAAGCAATACCTTTTACCTCACTACACAAAAGCACCCACCGCCTCATCAGAGCCACTAGTTCTGGAGGAGGAACTCCTTCGATAGCAGGATAGACCCTCTGGTCACAGGCACTGCTCACACATACAAAGTCAAGCCAAAGCCAGAAATACTGTGCTAATACCTCAGAGGCAGCATTGCCAGCACCCAGAACGATTCGCTTTGTATTTTATACATCTTTTAATTCTAACATGAAAGTGTTTTGAGGAATGACTATGTCTTTTTCTCGAAAATCACTTTTTTTTTTTTTTTGGCATCTCCTGATTGAGATGTAAACTTTGGTTTATACTGGGAGCAGGGGCCATTTCTTCCTCTGTGCTTTATATCAGCTTAAGCTGATATAAACAAAGAATAGTGGATACATTTTAAAACTCAGCTGCCCACAGTCCTTAACATTTTGAAATATACCTTGACTTGGTTACCAGGAAAGCAACTCTACTTCAGAGCATGTACAGTGAAGACTGTCCATATAATAGGACAAAAGCACCAATTTTAAATCCCCCAAAATTTGAAATCCAATTTGTTTAATTTACATGCATCAAAAACTGATGCATTTTTTTTTCTAGGAAACTATTAAAGAATTACTTTCTTAAATTAAAAAATTACCCCTTCTTTATGACTTTCACAATGGCACTTGCCCTTGAAAATAGTTTGCACTCATTATCGCAGGTCTACATTTGCAAATACATTGCAACATCACTTTGAAGTCAGTTTTACTTTACAGAAAGACACACATGTGTCAGTGAGGTGAAGAAACAGAAGTAAAACAGAATATATTCGTATATTTTTATATATACATAAACTATAGTGATACAAAAGCTTTGGACTCTGTAGTTATATGATGTTATTCATCATCAAAACAGTCAAAATTTAGATGAGTTCCATTTATCTTGATGATTGTGTGCCCCCATAGTATTTACTGAAATTAAACACACATACAAATACAAAGCAAGGCTTTACACAATATTAAAAAGCAGACACTGATAAGACTGGTGTACATAAATAAATACACACACACACACATATATATATATCTTGGCCCCATTTTGTGAGAGGAAGTTGTAAAAACAAAATACTTGGCAAAGAATAACTTTTGTTTCAGTTCCTAGCTCTGTTCCCATGTGTCCCAAAGGAACGCTAACTACAGAATTCAGTGAAAGCTGCTTTCTGGGGCTAAAACAGCTTCTCCAGCTTCTACCATAGGAATTCCTTTTCCAAAACCCAGACTGAAGGCTGACAAAGACCTAGACATGTGCTAAACAATATTTCAGTTATAAAGAGCTGCCAGTTCAAGAGTACATATATATATATATGTGTGTATGTATATATACATTTTATATATATATATATAAACTTTCTTTTGATATCAAGTACAATTCACATTCTGTTATAGCAACCTGCTGTCAGTGAGACAGGAGAGATTCTTGCCCTCAGCTAAGACCTGGCACACGGCATCACCAAATAGGTCAGACAAAAGGTGTCTTCACCAAAATGGAACAGTAATATTGGCCCCAGCAGGTTGCTTCTTTACTCAAAAAGAAATTTATGTTTTCCAGATTTTAGTGGAGAGGAGAAAAAAGTATTCTAATAAAGATTTAGGATAAAGAACATGCTGCCAAGAATCCAGTATGAAAAAAAATGATTTAACACAAGACCTTTCTTGTCAGAAATGAAAATCTGTGAGATGCAATAACTGATTATTTCAAAAAACCTCATCAGTTGTTTCCCAGATTATTATCTGTGAAATATAGTAGCTGAATAACTAGTTTTAAATCCTGAATCTTTGGCCCAAGAAATTTAAATAAAGGGAGAAGGGGGTATATCCATATTGCCAGAAGCAGCAGGAGGAAGCCATTATTGTTACTTACACAATCTATTCTCACTGAGCATGTTGCCCAATATAATTTACAAAATTTCAGCTGGAAATGCATTAGCAGCTGAACAGCAAGCATCCTTCTAAAGGATAAAGAGAAAAAATAAATAAATTAAAAACCTAGCTTCCAAACTTCAAATGTTATTGAGCATCAGCTGCAATTCCTGCAGTCAGCAGTCTATAACCTTTTAAAATTCCAAGAACACTTTTTTATTGTGCAAATTTCATCTGATTTTGGTTTAAAAAACTTTTTCTGGATTCAGTTCAACTGAAGTAGGTGACAATTGGTTCAAATGCAAAGGATCCTTCCAAATTTGCCAACAAGGTAAAGGGTCAATACAAATATATTAAGTTTGTATGTATACGTGTGCATTCATACATACACACAAACATATATTTACATATTGATATATAGATAGTATAAAATGCAATTTCAAGGCTGCATTTTATTCGGTAATGAAACTGATTCCCTGCTAGTTGCATAGTACTCTCAAGTGCTTACTTAAACTTTTTCATTGTTTCAGAATGTTTAATGGCCATATAAAATTATTCTGTCTATTTCTGCATGAATGCATTTGTGTTCTTTGCAATTTAAAATAATAAAAAGGGTAGAATGCATTTTCTCCATATAAACACAATGCTTCCCTGACTCCTTTGTAAGTGGATCTCCTTTTTTTCCCTTCTTATTTTAATTTTATTGAAAGTTCTTTTGGCACAAAAGGTCTGTACTCTGAGAGAATAAAGGCCTTTCTTACAGCAAACCTTCAAGAGGGTACAAGAACCAAGAAACTCTTCAAGGTGAATCTCATAGGGTTTTCTACTAATCTCCCCCTTCAGGGATAATGGGCCCAAGAAGCAGTAAGAGAGAGCTAGGCCTTCTAACTCCACTGCTCTGCTGGAAGTTTTTGCAATCCCAAAACAATAGTTAAGATCTTTCTTTACCCTGAAAGATCTCAGCAGACAGCAACCTGCTCTGATATGAGAACATGCCCTGTGTCATACAAGGTTAATTACCTTGTTATCCCTTATTGTCACAGTTTCTGTGAGGCTGGATGCCCTTAGCATAACAGAGAGGTACCATATCTTACTGCTTGGACATCTTGGTTTGCCACAGCAGTATTCTGCTGCTTAATGAAATATTTTCCATTTCATTGCATTCTACACACAATTCTGTAAATAAAAGTAGAATTAAACATTCATTACTGGTGGCAGACTGCTTTCCAGAGATGTGCAGATCAGATGGCTCATGGTTAAGAGCACAAACGATGATTACAGTTAACAGCACAAGTTTCCCCGCACCGGCCTGCCTGACTTGCTGTCTATTCAACTTGCCCTATTTGTTGAGTTCCTTGCCAACTAGCAAGTATCCCATGTAGCTGTGGTTCACACTGAGGATTCTTACTCACTTTTTAAGAAACAGAAGAGCAACTTGCTTAATGGAAAACAGCTAGTAGGATCCCAAATGGACATATCACTCACAATTGACTTGGACTTAGAGGTCACAGAGGATCTAAAGATTCTGCATTTTATCTCGAGACTGATGATTGGTAGGTCAGCATTATACATTGCACAATGCATCATTAAAATCAAAGTATTACCTATAACATAGGCATAAAATACAAGACTGTTAATGTAACTGCTGTTTTAATAAAGGGATCAATGCTCTCTTTGCAACATATCATCTTGTTCTTCCCATGTTTTAATTTATGCTGCTCCAAACTTTGCCATATTTCTATTGTTTTTGTTTCAAAGACCTTCTTTATTATAGCGTAGATGTTTGGTCACCTATGGGCTGATAGCCTTGTACCACATCTTAGTTTTGTTATTGCCTCCTTTTGGTGATACATGGAGGCCCATTTCTTTTCGTGACAGGCTTAAGCAATCAATGACTAGAAGGCAACAAATTAAAAGATTTGGAGATGAGGAAAATTGTATTTCTAACATTGCCTGAAAGATCTTTTTTAGATCAGTTAAGAAGCTTCTTTGGTTTTTATTAGTGAGAAACAGATGCTGACTCTACCTTTTAGATGTCCTGCTGTTTCTTTTCAGGGACCTTTTAGGTATCTATGTAGAATCTGTTTGGAAAGATACTAATAGCAGAAGCACAGGCTTCTGACTTTTTCTCCTTTCCAGTCAGTGATGTTTCTTGGTAGTTCTTCACCCTATTTAAGAGAGAATGCTGTCAATGACAGCTGTATACAACAGCATGTGTGGGGTCAATTTCACCTCATCTGCTGAAAGCCAGACAGCTGACAGCAGTTGTGGGCTAAAAGGAAAGCCAAAGTCAGCAAATCCCTAGCAACAGGCATGTAAGAGCCTCTCTATGAACTTCACACAATGCTATCCAGTCCTGTTCTGCAATAGTGCACATGCACTTCTCTCTGTAATAGCTGTACTTCCTTCAAACAGGAAAATGTTGGACTGTCATTCCTCCCAGGGATTGGTCCTCAAATCTAACTTCAAGCAACACAAAATACAGATGAAACCAAGAGTTGTTTTTCCAAATTTCAGGAGCATATAGGTAGCTTTTCTGTGTCACGTCATTGCCCCTGCAACTGCATGCTCACGTAACACAGGTGTTCCTCAAAAGCCACTGCGGATTTTTATAGAATAGCAGCTCTTTGGTTGAGGAGAAGACTCTTTTGGAAGATTTTACAGGAGAAAGATGAATGGATTAAATTATCTATATGTATATAATCTGCCAATTATTATTTAGACAGGCTTTGGAAGAAATTATTTAGCTAACAAGAACACAGACCACAAATCTAGAAATCACAGTACAGTGGCATGCAAAACAGTATAGGGCACAGAAAGATGTAAATTGCTACCAAAAATATCCAAAAACTGATGCAGGAGTAAAGCAGTCTAGTTGGATAGCGCAAAGCAGAAGAAATAAATCCTGCTTCCTTCCAGAACAGCAACAGACTGCAGCTTTGCACGACACCGGAAGTATTGACCAGGCTACATACACACCAATCCTGCCTCAATCCTGCATTTCTGTCATGAGAACTAATGACCACTTCTGGAGGCTAGCACAGGCCTGAGGAAAATGCACCTTAAGCTTCAAGTAAAAGCTGGACTAGGTGATCTACGTTTCTCCCTGAAATCATTCTGTGGAAGCAAAATTCAGTGTTAAGCATGCAACATCAGCTCAGCTCACCAAGATCTAATTTCACACCTGGCATACAACACAGGATTACAATAGAAAATTTTCAGCTAAATGTACATAATGAAGGGCTACTGCATATGCACTACAATATCTATTGTTGTAGTATAAAAGCTAAAAGAAGGTACAGGTAGGATTGACCAGTCAGAAGCCACTTAGTTCATTGGTCACAACTTGCCAAGTGAAAAGACAAAAATATGGCACCCATTGGAGTTATTGGTATCTTAAAGCTTAAAAAGATTAATTGCTTCTTTCCTAGATCTAACATTCTCTTCTACATAGCCTATGTTATCCAGTTCCAGTACATACAGTAAAGCTTCTATGCAGGGACAGAAATCATTGTTAAACCATTGTTAGTCTTTGGCGTTACACTTTCATCCATGTAGCAAAAATTATTTCAATTTTATCCCCTTTCTAGCAACAGCTTTTGAACAGAATTAACTCAGTCTTTATGCTAGAGGATGCTGTAGGTTTAGGCCGACATGTAAATAATTACAACCAAAGTCAGTGCTACAAGAGAATGGAAGGGAGGAGGAAGAGGAGAATAAGAGGTCTCATCAGTCTAAAACTGCTGTACTTCTCTTAGAAGGATATTAAGTGGATTATTTTTTCTTCACTGCCAGTCCCCTTATACATTCTTTTGCTAACTGATGTTTGAAAACTGTCCCATTTGCCCCATGAGCGCATATCTATATTGTTCACAAGGACTTGGCTTAAACAGAATCCAGTTCAGGGAGTTCAAACCACTCATCATGATTCAAAGAATGAGAAGGGAATCATGATTTTGGGAAGCAAATTTAACAGGGACGGAAGCCCATCTGCAAACTGCACCCAGGACTGCACCTCTTGCTCCAGTAGGTGATAATTAACTAATTTCAGTTGATTTCAGCACAAGCAGTTGTCTGAATCAAGTCTCAAGATCTGGTATTTTTTTGGCCAGTGACAGGACAAGGGGTAATGAGTACAGGTTGAAACATAGGAAGTTCCATCTCCATGTGAGGAAGAACTTATTTACTGTGAGGGTGACAGAGCCCTGGAACAGGCTGCCCAGAGAGGTTGTGGAGCCTCCTTCACTGGAGATCTTCAAAACCCACCTGGATGCCGCCCTGTGCCACATGCTCTAGGTGTCCCTACTTGAGCAGGGAGCTTGGACTAGATGATCCCTAGAGGTCCATTCTGACATGAACCATTCTGTGATTTGCTGCTCTTACACCAGCTAGGAATCATCTAGCAGGTTTTTTTATGCATGATAAATAATTAAAAGGGCTGACATAGGTCATTTATTCCGGAGTAATCCTATGAACAGCATAAGTATCTGCAGACCTTTCAATTAAAGTGTATCAGGTGAATTCAGTAGATTTAGAAGAACAACTGTGAGGATACAGGATATTCAAATGATGTTTTTAGGATTCTTAGTTTTAGGATTCTTCTCGTGCTTGTACTTTTAACAGAAGGAGAAGCCAGTGTGAGGCAAGGGAAAATGTTCCTAGGCATTCTTATAAATACCTAAACCTTTCTACAGCTCCTTAGCTTTCAACAAAAAAACAAAAAGTCTACCAAGACTGTAGGGAAAAAAACAGGCATTTAGCATTAATTTAGATGCTCAAATCAGATCCTTGAAGTTGTTCCCAATATTTCAGAGTAATTTATTAGGACCATAGCCATTTTGTGAATCCCTGTTTCACAGTCTAAGGATCAAAACCAACTATTCTCTTCTTCTGAACAAATGACTTACCAGCTGTACAACTAAGTGCAGACATAAATAAGGCAAAGAATTTATGCAGTAAGGTGTGGCAGCACCCTATACATAGAAGATTATGCATTTAATGGATTGGAAAACAGAGCAGAAAATAGGCTCTTCTACATTAATAGTCATTACAAACTTGGAACCATATGCAATAAATACATTGTTTGTCTACCTAAATGACTGTAGCTAACTGAAGTGTAAAGACCAGAAGATATTCAGTTTTCAACTCAGTGATCCCACTGCCAAAATATAAGCCTTTGATTACTATATTTACCATTTTATACTTCCTAGATCTGTTTTATAAAAATAAATCATAGCCAGCTTCACTGACCCAAATCCCATTTTCAACTAACCATCTTTAGTAATATTATGGTGTATTTGCATGCTACTGCAGTTAAAAGAAAAAAAAGAGATGAATCCTTTAGGGTACTGTTCAACAATTAAAAAGTGGCATATTAAACTTCTTAAAACCTTTGTAATCTGCAGTATAAAAGCACATTTTATGTTAGTAGATAATTTAACATCTATAATCTAATTAAATGAAGTGAGTGACAACTGTATTATCTACATAAATGATGTATCAGTAGCAGATAATGTACACAGCTAAGAGACTGGAACCCCATCAAAAACATTGTTACAAATACTTGCCCTTACCATAAATCCAGCTAGCATCGTGAGCTAAATCCTGCCATCTTACCGACATCTCAAAACAGGAAACTATGTAAAAGAATTATTTATATGCATGAAGTTTTGTGAAGCTAAACTTCTGGACTATTTTTGCTTAATTAATACAACATATAATTAAATGTATCTCTGGTTTTGCCTAAAAAAACCACTACACTATCCTATATACTTCACTGTCATTGTCAGTTCCAGAGTGAAAGTTATGTCAAAAATGTACATGCTGCAGTTAGGGAATTACTTCATGCCGGCTGTAGACATCCTCAGAGGAAAATGTGCGGACGAGAAAAATTTTCAAAAATCTGTCTCGTTCCCATCACCCATTGTACAAAATGGAACTTTGCCATTCTCTGTTCCTAGGTAGGTCTTTCCAGCATGGCAGAACATAAGCTATCTAAACAAAAGACGGCTTTAGCTATTTTTATGTCATGGCCACTTTATAATAAGCAAAACCGGTTTTGCAGAAAGGGCGGGGGGGGGGGGAAAGAAAAGAAAGAAAAGAAAGGGTGGGGGGAAGGGAAAAGAGTGTTTCATGTTAATTTTGTAACCCTCCAGAATGCATGAGAATGCAACAGGTGACAAGTTAATACAGCACTCTGCCCTCAAAGGGCACTCTGCAGGTTTGCATTCACAACAACTGCTCTGTTGGTCTTTGGGAGTCCTCCCCCTCTTTTTCTTTTGAAGAAATCCCTTTGAAAATACTGTCTTTCCTAACAGTCCTCTTTTAGTCTCACATGTGCAACGAGACAGCCAGTCATGCTGTCAGCATTATTGGCACCATGTCTGCAGTCACAGCTTGTGATTACGGTACCTTGCTGAAGTGTGGGACACCTGTGTACACTGAACTTTTCTAGTGCTTTACCATTGCTTCGTTTTATTCATATTGCTGAAGAGAAAACAGCTTAGAAAAATCAATTACTTTAAATTATAACATTATGTACTGCATATACAAAACCACTGCCAAAACAGGAATACTTTTTCTGTGACTAAAAATCAATCTTTCTGATGCTCCTGCTCCTTCAGTATAGTTTAAAATGTATTTAAAGCTTCTACCCAGTCCCCAGCTGCATCTGACTGCTTTGTGCAGGCTTTCTTCAGGTTTCCTGCTCAAGAGACTAGTTTTATCTAAAAGGTCAATTCATTCAGCGGGGCACCAAGCAGAATTGAATATAATTATCCCAATCTTTACTGTGTAGAATTCATGCTTGAATTCATTCAAAAAATAGCAAGCAGTATAATTAACTCAGAGCCCAACCAAATCTATTGAGAATGCCTCAGGTATCATACAGTCCCACTTACAATAGAACATTTTCATTTAAGGACATTGTACATATTAACCCTAGTCAGCATCCAATTACTTGGAATAAGTGAATTCTCCGTTTCAGGAATGTAATTTGAAAATGTTGTCATGCAATCTGAGGTAAAAGGTCTTTTTTCATTAATCTAGCTCTCATTAAACTGGAAGTCTGTAGGTTATTTCAAATCCATTAGCTTTAAATACAGGTGATTACAATTCTATTGCACATAAAGCCTCACAAATATCTTTTAGGAAATATTGTGTAGTTTACAGGGTTTTGGTAAGTTTGTGTAACGCCTCACAGTTTAAAAAAAAAATCTGACCAGTGAAAACATAGAATCATAGAATGCTTAGGTTGGAAGGGACCTCTAAAGGTCATCTAGTCCAACCCCCCTGCACACGCAGGGTCACCCAGAGCACGTGGCACAGGACTGTGTCCAAGCGGGTTTTGAAGATCTCCAGAGAAGGAGACTCCACAACCTCTCTGGGCAGCCTGTTCCAGTGCTCTGGCACCCTCACTGTGAAGATTTTTTTCCTTAAGTCCCTGTGGAACTTTTGATGCTTCAGTTTCTGGCCGTTTCCTCTAGTTCTGTTGGTGGCCGCCAGTAAAAAGAGACCAGCACCATCCTCCTCACTGCCTGCCTTGAGGTACTTATAGACACTGATTAGATCCCCTCTCAGCCTTCTCCAGGCTGAACAGGCCCAGCTCCCTCAGCCTCTCCTCATAGGGCAGATGTTCCAGGCCCCTGATCATCCTTGTAGCCCTGCGCTGGACTCTCTCCAGCAGCTCCACATCCCTCTTGTACTGAGGAGCCCAGAACTGGACACAATACTCCAGATGTGGCCTCACCAGGGCTGAGTAGAGGGGCAGGATCCCTTCCCTCGACCTGCTCTAGACACTCTTAAACGCACCCCAGGATCCCGTTGGCCTTCTTGGCCATGAGGGCACACTGCTGCCTCATGGGCAACTTGTCATCCACCAGGACACCCAGGTCCCTCTCTGCAGAGCTGCTCTCCAGAAGGTTGGTCCCCAGCCTGTACTGGTGTCTGGGGTTTTTCCTCCCCAGGTGCAGGATCTTGCACTTGGCCTTGTTGAATTGCATGAGGTTTTTCACTGCCCAGTTGTCCAGTGTGTCCAGGTCCCTCTGGATGGCAGCGCAGCCCCCTGGGTTATCAGCTACTCCTCCCGGTTTGGTATCATCAGCCAACTTGCTGAGGGAGCACTCTGTGCCTTCATCCAGGTCATTGATGAATAAATTGAACAGGACTGGACCAAGGACTGACCCCTGGAGGACTCCGCTAGCTATAGGTCTCCAACTAGACTCTGCACTGCTGATCACCACCCTCTGAGCTCTGCCATCCAGCCAGTTCCTAATCCTCCTCACTGTGCACTCATCTATCCCACACTTCCGGAGCTTGCCCAGAAGGATGTTGTGAGGGACAGTGTCAAAAGCGTTGGTGAAGTCGAGACAGATGACATCCACCACTCTTCCCCTCATCTATCCAGCTGGTCATTCCATCATAGAAGGCTATCAGGTTAGTCAGGCAGGATTTCCCCTTGGTGAATCCATGCTGACTACTCTTGAGCACCTTCTTGTCCTCCATGTGCCTGCAGACAACGGCCAGTATGAGCTGTTCCATCACTTTTCTGGGGATGGAGGTGAGGCTCACTGGCCTGTAGTTGCCTAGGTCCTTCTTGCCTTTTTGGAAGACTGGCATGAAACTGGCTTTCTTCCAGTCCTCCAGCACCTCCCCTGTTCTCCAAGATGTTTCAAAGATGATGGAGAGCGGCCCTAGCTATGACATCCACCAGCTCATGCAGCACTCTGGGGTGCAGCACTCTGGGGTGCATCCCATCAGGGTCCATGGATTTGTGGATATCGACTTTCCTTAGGTGCTCTCTGACCCAATCTTCCTCTACCCAGGGCAGGTCTTCCTCTCTCCAGGCTTCTTCTCTTGACCCTAGGGCCTGGGACTCTAAAGGGCTGCCCTTGGTAAACACCAACGCAAAGGCAGCATTCGGTAACTCTGCTTTTTCTGTGTTATTCGTAACCAGGGTACCCACCCCGTTCACCAGCAGACCCACATTTTCCCTGATCTTCCTTTTGCTGTTAATATATTTGAAGAAATTTTTCTTGTTATTTTTAACATCCCTTGCCAGATTGCGTTCCAAACATGCTATGGTCATTGTTTACCAGCCAATTATATACAAATGACTTGATAAAATTAAGTGGTTGATTTTTATATGCAGACAACTTTGAGGTACAGCAGAAAAACTTAAGATAATTCAGAGGTAAAGATAAGCATTGCAATATTTTCATGAAAGCTTCTCAGATTTTTCAAATGAACAAAAATGATATAAGCCTGAGATTACTGGGATTTTGCAGATAATCATATTGCAATAATTTTTCTTGTGGCAGTCTAAGAATAGCAGATATTAGCTACTAACTAGCCATGAAAAAATGTGTTAGCTCTAAACATGAAAAATTCACCAAAGAAAAAAAAAACTCCCAAGTCACACATGCAAAACTCCCAGGAATTCACTATTTTGAAACTTCAACTCTATACCCACCCTGACTGGAGGACAACAAATCTATAAAGCATATAATTATCTCCCTATAATTACAATTGTCACTTTCCTTTGAGTGATACTGTGGACCTACAGAGAGAACAAAGACCACGTGGCAATTCTGGTGAATTGTTTACATATAAGATGGCAAAGAGCAGTATATCACCTAAAATAGCATACAAAATAATTTCCCAAAAGCCCCAGTCAGCTGTTCACTTCCTTTGCTCTTATCCTTTCTGCATCTGCTTCACCCTTAGTAATATGAAAAAGATTCTTTATTACAGAAGATCTAGCAAAAAGACCATAAGAGAGCCAGCTCTGTACTCTCCACTTGTGCACTTATTTGTACTGCTTCTTAAGGGTATGGACTTAAAGGTCTCACAGCATCATTAGCTCAGAAACTGCTGCCATGGAAATTGCCCATGGAAACTGTACGAGTTTGCAGTCCAGTCATTTCCAGTAAAGATCAACATAAATCACTGCCCTATAGGAAAGGATACGATACTGATGATAATCAAGTACTGAACTCCATAACTCAGTAAGGCAAGTTACAAAGATCACAGTTCCAACTTAAGCTCAGAATAAACTGCCTCCTAACTTCTTCCAATCAGGTGCACAAATCTGATTAATTTTGAGGAACAGATTTTGATGAAAAGGCAAACTTTGTCCAAATAATACATATTAATGAGGGTTGAAATCTTGGATATATCATTCATTCAGAATCTTATCTTAAAAAGTAGAATGGAATATTTAATTTTTCTTTTAAAAACAAATCTCTTTTTCTCCCATTTATTAAAGTGGACTAACCATGAATCTGGAATATGAACCAGTATTTTCTACTTTCAGAAGTTCGGTAGGAAAAAAGATATAATAGAGGATCATCCTCCTTCCACTCACCCCTCCTAGGCACCCTGGCTTTTGTAGGCCTACGTTGTCGACCCTGCATGAAACTGAAAAAACTCTCTCTCCCGAATCCATTGACTACTCTCCCCAGAGCCATCCCTTCTCGTAATCTACTACGTAGGATCTAGGTATGCAGTAAGTCACAACGGCTCAGACCTCCTGATGAGGCACCATAACTTTCCTGTCATACACTAAAATATCGGAGAAGAGTCAGAAACCTGAATCCAGACTGAATTACATGGAAAACAAGAGAGCAATATTTTAGAGAAACATTTATTACTTGTTTTAAATGAAGAAGACAGACATGTTCCCCCTGTGATCCACAGTCTCACCACAATTTTCAGTTATGTTTTGTTTCACATGAGTCTGTGAAGAGGATTTATAGGTACCAGTGACATTTTCATGGGTTCTTAAGCCCTTTCATTCCATCTGATCATAAATCATAAATATACATTTGTGCATACACAAACTTGCACATATATTTTACATGTTAAATACACAACTGACTTGAGCAACTGGACTTGAGTGCGTTGCAACAGTGAACACGTTATCTAACTGTTGACCCATTTACATATAGAAACAATTATGCATTGTCACATGAAAAACTATTCAAAGTAGATTTTTGCTGCTAATTCCTGTAAAGGATGAAAAAAGGCAGCATTTACAGGTGCTCAAGAAACTTCCAAGTTAGAGATGAATATTATTAGAAGCGACTTTAAATCTCAGATACTAACATCCAAAATGAAAGTTTGCTGAACAATACAGCGAGTCAGCAGTGTAATTCAGTGGGAAGGACTGAAAAAAAAATAGAAAAAGTAAATCTGTTAAAAATGAACAAACAAACCAAAAAAAAAAAAAAAAGACATTGGAGGATGCAATGATGGCTAAACAAAACCTCCATGAAGGCTTAGCCTAAGTGAAGTTAGTTACCTTCAATGAAGCCAAGATTTTACCTCCAAAAAATCCATAGCAAAAATGGAAAGAAATTAAGGAATGCTGCAGTTATTTTAGCCAAGATTGGATGTCCCAACAGAACCAAGGGAAAAAAGGGAAGAAGAAGTAAAGATATGCCAGCTGCTATCCAGACTCAGTGATGTTTGAGCTTCCCAAGAACATGCTTATTCTTTAAAAGCTGCAGCTGTATGTAACACTTTAAACATCGGTATCTTTACGTATTTCAGGACTTCAGACTGTCCAAGAAACAAAATGAACAACCAGACAATACAAGTTTGAACCAGAATTTGCCAGGGATGAGTGGAAGGAGCAGAACAGGTAGATGGATAGGACTGAGTTAAGAGGGACTTAACTTGAACCAATGCTTCATTGATAATATCTAACTCCAATACATTTTACTATATTCTTTCTGTCTTTAGTACATACATTGCTTGATTTCTTTCCAGTCTAGTGGTTCATCTGAAAATGAAATGTTTACACTACCCCAAAATAACCTCAGATTTTTTAGATGTATTCATCACTTTACACAAGGAATAGAAAATACTCCAGCATTGACTGTGCATAGGATACTGCAAGTAAGCATGTGTCAAAGACTCTCCATTCCTGAATGCTGGAAGGAAAAAAAAAGATTTTATTCTTTTAATCAGAAGAATTGAAGTACATTTTTGTGTTGCTATTTCCATTAAAAAGAAGCCTACCCTACATGTTGCCTTGCTCCAATTACTGAATTGTTTGAGGCAACATTATCAGGAATTATGATTTTTCTTAAGACAAGGTAATAAACATACTTTAATATAATTTATAGTGCTGATTGTAAATGTTAACATAATTCTCCTCTAACTTCCTATTACCTCAAAGTGTGATTGATTTAGCCTAATGAGGACAGATAGAAGAAATTATCCAGACAGAAGCAACAATGAGGACTAACACCAGCCAGGACAGAAAGATAAGCAAATAGTGGAACCTTTCATATAAAATTTAAAGATATATTCACATGCAATCATTTATGTACTAAAGAAACCCAAAAGAACAATAACATAAATTCAAATTCCAGAGTAGCTATGTTTGTCAGTTCATATATAATGAGTAGGCTACTTAACAGTGTAATTCTAAAAATGAAAAAGAATCAATTTAATATAGCAAAAACATAATGAACATGAATAACAACGCAACACCCCGAATTTAAACTGGACTAAGCTGCTGACAACCATATTCTTATTCTTCTTATAGAATAGATCCAACAGAGTTTAAGTGAACTCCTTGCTGGAACCAGGGCATTCATACTGAGTAACACTTTATGACAGGGTGTAGGAACCTTTGCACAAGGCTAAAAGTGAAATGGATCACCAGGTGTTATTTTATCTTTTTCAAACAGCACTCAAATAACTGCCTCTGCCTATAAGTTCTTTTTTCTCTGATAGAAATGCAAATAGCATATGGATGTTTTTATGTCACTTATCTTTGAAAATGTAGCATGATAAACAATCCTCACTAAATTACACAAAGCTAAAAAAGCTAGGAAAATAAGTATTTTCAAACATTTTAAAACTCTACAAAAAACTTAACTTTGGATTTTATTTTGGATTAAGAACTGAATGTTGCAAAATTGTTCAAAAATATTTTAAAATCAATCTGAATACTACCATAAATATGACTAATAAAGGCTTTTGTAAGAAAGATGTAGCTGATTGTGTGCGATTCTAGATATGGCAAATATTTATGTTCCATTTATGTTTCTTTGCTTTTAAAAACAGGCCATTTGTGATTTCTCAAAAAATTAACAATTATTTCTACAAAATTTTTTTTTTTGCTCAAAATCCTAAAATTGGTTGCTTATAGCTAGAAGCGAAGTTCTATCTGCCTTTACTTTCAGAGGTACCACACACTTAGCAACTGCCGCTGATTTGAAGCTCTGACCTGATAAGGTTGCTATTAGTACACCAGAAACAAATTCTAAAAAGAATCCTGGCATAGCGCTCAAACGTGTTGCTGTATCAAGGTCCTGTTGCCAAAATTTGCCATGTAGAAGATCCAATAATATCTCACCTATGCGTAGCTGAGAAGACACAGCAGAAAACACCAGAATTTGACATTCCTGTACAGTACGTGAAGGGCTAGACATATATTTGCACTGGGGTAGAGAGAAGTGCCTGGGTCTGCGATTTCACAGCATTCTAACACAGAGCGATGGAAAAGAGAGAAAGAGGGGGTACAGAAAAAAGCTGAAATCAAGCATCTATTTCCAAACATTATCTGGTACAGTCTTACACGGTAGAGAGTAAAACATTTAGTCAGTTAGCTCTGGTCAGTGGGAGAACTCAGCCATACAGAACTGGGATTACCAAAGTGCAGACAACTCTTCCTAGAAACGTGCTAGGCAGGATGGCTCCTGCCAGGAAGGGAAGGCTTACAGCTTAGCTGTCAGGTGAGCTTTGCACTAGAGCACAGGAGGGATTCTTGCTTCCTTTCAGAGAGCTGTGAACAGGGTGGTTGTTCCCTCTCCAGTTTCTGCCATCTCTTCATACTCGAGCAAATCAAAAATTACCTACACAAAATAAGCCTGCTCGAGATCTACATGTGTTTACGTCCAAGCAATATTTGCAAGTATTAAAGTGGCATTAAAAAAAATCAGAATACCAGAGTAAATCTAGAATCTTAAGCTTGATTGCTTGATCTAGAGGAATAATAGAAGAATATTGATTTCCTTCTCCATTATGGGCATTAACAGACTTATGACTTCTCATACCAGCCTACCTCTGCTTCTTTATCTATTTTACCTTTCACTTGCCATTGGAGAGAACAGAACAACCAGCAATGTATTTCACCATGATTTGAGATGACAATGCTTAATTGAATCCGATTTCTATACATTAATGTTCAGCCTCACAGAGGCTACTCACACACATAGAGAACTACTGTTTGCATCTCTAAACTCAGTGATTAATTTAAAAAGTTCATTAAAAACATTTACTGCACTTTAGCTAAGAAAAATGACCCCATATAGTGAATGTGGCCATTCTGCAAATAAAGCAGCATACACGAAGGGAACTGTAACTAATAAAATTTGTGATTGACATTATTCTTCTTTGGCATTGTCAGGAAAAAGAGGCTTTGGTGGTCCAGAGATAACAGCACTTTAACCAAAAATTTGCAAATCTTTGTAGGGAGGGGGAGGAAAAAAAAAAAAAAAAGAGAGAGAGACAAAGAGACTGTAAGCATGAGCTGTTCTGTATAGCATAATTTAGAGCAATTCCTCCCTGCATAAAAGAGCAATTCCCTTAAAGGCAAAAGGATCATTTGTCTAATTTTTCAGGTGTGGGTAAGTTTAAAAGAAAACAAAGAAAAGTTTTGTTTTCTTTTTTTTTTATTATTTCCAAAACCCCCTAAAGATCAAAAAATACAGCCTTAAACATATCTAATATAGACAATGAAAGTCTGAGGTCTGATTACAGCGCATTACCTTTACACAGGTTTAAGTTATCTGAAGACGACAAACAAGGAAGAAGAGTTCTTGCCACTGATGTGTGGCCTTTTGGAATGAAGAGGCTTTTCTTCAACAAAGTAACAGGAGGTATCATCTTTCGCTGACTAGGAATCATTCACTATAAGCACAATGTGTTATTATTGGGATTTTTAATTGAAATGTAAATTCTGGGAACACTCTGACCCAATTTACTCCTACTAAAAGAGGGCAAAATTCTCATTTTCAAAGCTCTATATAGGCACTCCAGCATTATTAATGAGTCTTGCTCCACAGTCCGGGCCTCCACTGTTCGGCAAAGCTGACTATTTTACAACATTCAGCTACAGCATATTTACACAGCACCATAGACTGGAGGGAGCTACTTGATGTAACAATCTGTTTCTTTGACAAAACAGTTTTAAACAATAGTTTTAAACTAGTTTTAAAATGACAAGCCTCTGTGGACAGAATAGTGAATGCACTGACAGTAGCAGTACTGCAGGAAGGCCTGACTGACCCAAAGCAGGATTGTGCCTGTGAACTCTCATGCTTTCAAGAGCTTAAATCAAATTAGAGCTGTTTTCTTTTTTCTCTCCTTTTTAAACAAGTTGATTGTAGGTTTGAGATTTTGAAGTCTGAATAAAAAGAGAAACCAAAGAATTTCCATGACACGTCTATAGTTTAAAGAGTAGCTTGATTCGTAATGTTCCAAATCATGCTTATTTAAAATTTAGCCTCAGGAGAGCCACTTTCTTAAGCATGTTTATAGACTGGAGTAACAATGCAAGGCCTGCATGCATTTCTTGCTTTTGGATGAAATCTAAACAAATCTAAGATTTTTTTCCCCCAATAAACTTGGCATTTCCATACATTTCCTACATAAAGAATAATCAAGCATTCAAGAAAATAATGTACATAAATAATGTGCCTAAGAGAAACCAATGCAATCTAGACTGCAATCTAAAAGGAATAAAACTTAAAAAATAGACAATACTTGGGTAAACTTCATCCTATCAAAGACATCAACAACTAAGTTATATTTTTACAATCTATGGCTTGACTGAATTAAGAAATTGTCTGGCTCCTTAAATGCACAGCAATGTGAAAGACTTTGTTTGCTT
This sequence comes from Tinamus guttatus, assembly GCF_059628265.1. Lineage (NCBI taxonomy): Eukaryota > Metazoa > Chordata > Aves > Tinamiformes > Tinamidae > Tinamus > Tinamus guttatus. Next base: position 5,740,788 of record NW_028288923.1, read on the forward strand.
CATATTTCTCACCTAACCTTTTCTCAAGGTACATAGGGGTTTTCTATGCTTGAGTGTACCCATACAACATTCCATCAGAACTTTAAGAGTTTCAAGAAAGCATTTTGCCTTACTATTTTAAATTTTTCAAGGTACATCTTGAAACAGAATTTCTGTATAATACCCTTGTATTGTTTGTGACACTTTAAAACTCAAAACTCCTTTGCAGGATTTCATGCTGAAACATGGTAATTCACTGTCACATTCAATTCTTACTTATCTTTAAAGGCTAGCTGCATTAAATTACAAGGTTTATAACACTTTTTTTTCTATTCTTGGGAAAAAAAAGCATCTCATAACATAAGAAATCATATGAGTAAAAATAAATGAAATTGGACAACTAAAACATAGATCATCTTGGAAGAAAATGAAAAACAATATTAAAAAGGGCAATTGTAGGGACTAATCCCATTCTGAATCCCATCTGAAGTCACTACAGCAGTTTATATCACAGTAAACTTGATCCCCAATTCCAGTAAAATGAATAAACATTTGCTTACTTTTTAGCAAGTGCATACTCCTTTGATTACTAAATGACTGTGCATTCACTTATATTATTTTCTAGATCTGGGTCAGAGTGTTCAGTATTTTGCAAGATCAGTTCTTAACCATGTTTACTAAGGTGACCAGAGTGGAATAAGTAAGTTGGTCTAAGTAAGTAAACAAAGGTTACTATGCTCTTTTTACTGACTTAAGGGGACACTTAGACTAATATCACAGGAATCTGTGTTGCTTGAAAATAATACAAGAGCCTAGAAACAGCCAATAGCCACCACATTAAAGACAGACACCTCGATAAAATCATCATCCTATTTTCAACATTCATGCCCTATATGAAATTCAATTTTCAAGCAGATGCAAACAGTGAAAAAAACCTGAAACATCTTACATCCTTCTCTGTGTATTCTGAGATGTCCAAAGATCATAATGCTAACTCTAAACAAGTAAATAATAACACATATAGTGATATTCTGAGATAAATAATTATTAAAACAAATCTGTGAAGAAGTTCAACATTTCCTGCAGAGAGATAAACAGACAAAATTTGACAAAAAGCGATAAAATATTTCTGGCACAAAAGACAGTGAGAAGCACAATAATAACAACTAAAGAAGAAGAAGGATCAGTGATCTTGGAAATCCATAGGGCAGAAATTAAAACACTATAATCAAATTGTTTCTGTAGCCATTAGGCATCTCATTTTCTTGCTGTGGTAGCTGAAGAACCACTTGAGACAGGCCATCTTGGAGAGTAACAAAGTGCACCAATAACTAACATAGGATTAAAAGAATATTGATAGCCTGTGACAAGCAGTTTCCTGAGAAATGTTTATTAGTCCAATAGCAGCAATCATTAAATATATGAGGGTCAGTCAATTTAATCTGCTCTTTTTATATGGATTTGTTTAGCAAAGTAACAGAAGAGACAATTAATGCCTCCATAGCTTTTCATGCCATGACGGAAGCCCATAATTTTTAGAACAAATACTTAAAAGATGATTTTCCACACTACTGCATATGGCCAAAGTCATTTTAACAACAACAAACAGCACTGATAAGGACTGAGTTTATTACAACTTGCAATTATGCAATCCAGAAAATTGTTATAGTACAAGTATATACTATCTTTTAATAAAAAAATTCCTAAATATTTTACAAACTGGATTTAAAGTCCTGTAATCTTCAAACTGAAATCCTAATCATGGAAAGGCTCCACCCCTCTGTGCCACTACTGCATTAATTATATAATCACAATCATTTGTAAGGACTTAATACTGACATCAATGAAACACATCTAATCATAGAATCATAGAATACTTGAATGAATTGTAGCTACTCTTCAAGAGTAGAGAAAAGCCATACACACACACACACAAAAATCAGGGAAGGGGGCAAAGAAAAATTCTCATCACACTCTATAGAAAACTCCCATAGAACTAAATCAGATTTCAAAGCAGCTTTTTTTTTTTTTTTTTTTTTTCCTCCCCTCCCTGCAGGGAGAACATCTCCTCATGCACTTAGCACAGAACTAATATCTAAAGGAATACTGGTTTCAAGCCTCTATTTAGAAAGTCAGAGAACTGTTCTACAAAGAATAACTAATCAAAACCCTGAAAGAATTCCTGATAGACAAGCTATAATTAGAATTCTGCTAAAATGTCAGGGTTAACACTCCAGCTCCTGATGCAAAGTTTTATGAGGCAAATCTAAAGCTGTTGTAAGCAGCAGCCAACTCTCCAAGGCCAACAGAGACCATCCAGCAGCCAGAAAATCTGATCCAAGATTGTCAGAGCTTCCTGCATCTGCACAGGCCAGAAGTGTGGTGCGAATGGATTTTTCAGGGTTTGCTCAAGTAGCTGTTCATCCTGGATGCTGCAATCCCATGCACAAATCCTTCAGCACTACCTTGCTCTCAGGTGTTCCTCTCTTCACCCTCTCTGTGACAGTTGTTTGACAGATAATACAAATTGCCTGACACACATTTTAACATTGGATATTTAAGAAAACAAGTAACAGCTGACACTTTTGGTGTAATACTTTGTGACACCAATAGTTAGGGAGAGTGACACAGTTGGAATATAACGTTGGCTGAAAGCTTTTGGAACACGTCAGTACCCAAGGTGCCTTTACGCTGTTCACTACTTTTAACATCATTCTGTGATACATTTTCTGGATAAGATCCAAAGCTCAGGAGAGTCAGCAGGTTTGTATCCATTGACTTCTAGGTCCTTTTTATCAAGTCCTAGCGAGATAGCAATTCCAAGTCAGAACAAAGCTAGTACGGAGTGAGATCTCACAATTAGCTAAAAGAGACCTTACTCCTTTAAGCTTGCTTTCCAAGTGCAAATTGCTACTTTTATTTGTCTTTAAAGAGGAAACCTCTTTTCTTTGAGCTAGAGAGAAAAAGACATCACAAAAAAATCCTTCCTCGTCTTGCACTCTTCAAAAAAATTTATTAGCATGCTTAGCCAAACACATTTCCTGATCTTTTTACCTAGTTTGTTCAACAGTAAAGTAGAACAAGAGAGGAAACAAGTATGGGCCCTTGATGTTATTAAGGTTGGCAGCAACTGACCTTATGCTATTATTCTGGAAGCTTTCTTTTGATAGCTGTGCATTGCCCCAAAGACATTGGTCAACTAAACAACATATAGATGACCTATAACATGGTCATCTAATTGTAGCTTTGCTGGTAATACAAACAAACAAAAAATCAACCCTGAAGTCTAGGTGGGAGAAACCAGACTTCATATTGCAAATATGAACTTAACTGTCATTGCAAATTTTTCATGTTATCTGAGACTGCATGCAGGTCTTTTCATAGAACATAATGACTCTAAGAATGTAAGATATTTTAAAATGGATTTTTAAAATTCAGCGAAGTTATAGACTTTAAGGAGTTTTCCAGTTCTTTGCTATACTATGCCTTGCATTACTATGCTGGTGGAGAAAAAGGATAACTCATAACGGATGAAGAGATGGAATGAGTTATTGGTTTTATTCCTCTTTGCTGTGGGGATGGCAGTGCTTACACAGTAAGTTACATCACATTAGTTGGGAGGGTAACTTTATAAAACCTGCTAAAGAAATTATAAAGGAAGTAAGGCCAAATATTATTCAAGGAATAATTAGGTGGTATTAAAGGACACAACATGTTAAAATCTTTTGACAGGCAGACAAAACTTTATCATTCAAAGTTTTCGAATAGCAGTAAAGACAGGGAAATAGGGCATAATATCAGACTTGTTCCACAATCCTTTAACAACATAATGACACACAGCCACCACTAACACCCAGGGCATATCTTTTATGCAATTAAAATTAATTGGAAAAGATGGTTTATGAATCTTGGAAGATTACACAACTCACAAAAACCCAGAGGACAAGATTCCAAGAGCTGATTCAGACAAATTAAATAATGCATCCATTCTATGTTGAGAAGAAATTGAGGTACAAAATTCAGATCCTAGCATGGATGTGAAAGAACTTCAGAATAAGTATCTGAATAAGATATTCCAGTTCTGGAACACCGTTGGCTTAAAGTGAGCATATAACACCACTATACACAGGAAAAAGTGGCAGAATATGGCCCTATGTTACCAAGCATTAGCTCAGTAAACGTGGCCCTACTTATGTTTCAGTGACCACCAACAGTGTGAAGTATTGCTCAGTAGGAGAAAATAGGAGAATCCATTTCAGAGGAAGAGAGGGGAGAGAGAGGGGAGAGAGAGGGGAGAGAGAGGGGAGAGAGAGGGGAGAGAGAGGGGAGAGAGAGGGGAGAGAGAGGGGAGAGAGAGGGGAGAGAGAGGGGAGAGAGAGGGGAGAGAGAGGGGAGAGAGAGGGGAGAGAGAGGGGAGAGAGAGGGGAGAGAGAGGGAGAGAGAGGGGAGAGAGAGGGGAGAGAGAGGGGAAGAGAGAGGGGAGAGAGAGGGGAGAGAGAGGGGAGAGAGAGGGGAGAGAGAGGGGAGAGAGAGGGGAGAGAGAGGGGAGAGAGAGGGGAGAGAGAGGGGAGAGAGAGGGGAGAGAGAGGGGAGAGAGAGGGGAGAGAGAGGGGAGAGAGAGGGGAGAGAGAGGGGAGAGAGAGGGGAGAGAGAGGGGAGAGAGAGGGGAGAGAGAGGGGAGAGAGAGGGGAGAGAGAGGGGAGAGAGAGGGGAGAGAGAGGGGAGAGAGAGGGGAGAGAGAGGGGAGAGAGAGAAAAGACACACATACACACAAGAACAGAATTAAAGTTTGCCTTAGGCAATAATGGTAAGGCTGAATTAACACTGGTACGGGAAACCTTCCATTTACCATCCTGAATGACTGCTTTAACATATTTTTTGAGTTTATTATTTTTATTTTTTGACAACCCTTAATAAAACAAGAACAGAAAATCTCATCTTGGATCACTAAAACAGCCTTGGGATTTTTTTTTTTAGTTGCACAACAAACTATTTATTGTCTTGGCATAGAGACTTAATCCAGAACTGAAGACTGGCTCAAACACCATCCAGTGGTAAATGGGGCTTACTACATTACAGCAGTAGCTCCATCTACAATGTTACCTTCTCTTTACAGAAAAGGCACCTAAACTGTTTCAGAAAGCTGGACAGACAGGGAAGCAACTCTGGCTCAGCTGATGCTAAAACACAGCGGCATGTAAAAAGGAGAAGTAAAAAAAATCTGAGTCTTCTCCAGCAATTTCAACTGCCATTTTACAGATGACTTTCATTAAGAGGCTTTCAAGAGGTTTAACTAATGAATCGGTCTCTACAACTAGAGAATAAAAGTGATTCAGTCACCATCTCTGCACTCAATAGAACATGACACTTCTCAAAAATATACACCACATAGTTCACATGTCCTTCGCAGGGTAATCCTGACACAAATCTCAGCACCATCACATCTGCCTTTGCAGAAGCCTGGTTCCTCTGCCTACACCCAAACAGGCTTGTACATCGCATACTCATTAAAAGAAGGGATTAAACAGGATGGAAAGGAAGGAAGGGAACATAGCTGCTCTGTTAAGAAACAGAAGAGTTGTTTTCTTACCAATCACAGTTATTTGCATCATTTGAAGAAAAAATTCCTAGAAATTACAATGTTATTGACTGTCCTATTGTAATGTGCCCAGACAAGGGCCATTGTTCTCTTCCTCCTTCCTCTGCCATCTCAAAGTGCCTTGTGCTGCTGTCAGATTCTCATAAGACGTTTTACAACTTATTATTTCAGGCTGTGTTGTTATACACAAAATTCAAAAGGAAAACAAACCAGCTTACCTAGAACATTTATTTTTCCTGACCTTAAATAACGTAATTCCTGAAACAGTTGTGTTGTAATTATCTTGTGTTTGTTTAGCATTGCTTCTACCCATATACCTCAAATCACAGAGAAATTTTGATTAGACGACCTGCTCAAATGAAGACCTGCAAATGATTCCAAATATTTATATAACAGGGCTGGTCCAGGTTCCCCACTACATTAGACCTCAGTGAAGTTCACTGAAGCTGTCCTAATTTCAATTTTCCTGCATCTTTCATCTTCTGCACAAGTAACTGTACAATTCCCTCAGCAAGAAACTACTTCCAGAATTTTACAGAAATTAAAAATGGAAGTTTAGAATTTGAATGCATCTCTGCTGATCTGGCTAGGATTTGAAGAACTGAAATTCTGGAGTGAAGTGACTTTACTAAAATATAAACCACTACAATTCTGCCTCATATTATGAATGGTAATAGACTAGGAAATTAATTGCTTTAATTCAGTAATTTGGAATTTCAGTATTATAGATATACTCCCAGTGAATTCAGGTATTCTCATATTTTATTTGCATGATACTATCTTTGTCCTATCTGAACACTGTGAAGTAAATAAACAAACTAATAAAAGTAAAATAATAAAAGAATGGTACAAAGAAGAAAGAGAAAACAGAACCCTCAAATAACAAAAAAAAAAGCAACATAAAAACAATTCAGGTCTAAACCATGCTGTCTAAAGATTTCACCCACTCCCCACCCAGTGTCACAAACACTAAGCATATTTGTGAGAAGGCAGAAAGCTGCCAGAGACCTTAATGACAGTGTTCTCTTACAATGACTTGGTACCTGGCAAATACTTGAAAAACTTGTCAACTTAGTTTACAGTATCTACATAGTTTGATAGAATAACCTAACCCTATATTTTGTTCAAGAAATGAAACAGGGCTGTGTCAACACAATTGTGTGTAATTTAACGCACCATAATTGGCATACTGGGGAGCCTTCATGAGATAAATCACATTGTTATTAGTGTTATTTTGTGTATGCATATATTCATAAAACAGGTGAACTCAAATGTCAAATAATGTTTTAGGGTAAGTGGTTATGTTGCTAGTAGCCAGCAATATGAGAGGCCTTCTGTGTGTAGGATCATGAGAATATGCATGTAGAAGAGACCCTCACACTCACAAGGCATGCATGCCACTTGCCCTCATCATCTCCTACCCACTGCCCTTGCAAAGTGATTGTTCGTGTTCTCTACACTGCACAGACTCCACATGTGTCTTCTTGCATCCTGCCTGCACCAGCAAGGCCAGCCATTGTCCAGCCACAAGACCATGGCTAAGGGGAGAGTCAGGACTGCCAGAAGTAACACACTTCTCACACAGCCTTTATGTGGGGACTAGGGTAAGCCCTTCCTCCAGACCAGTATGTATCTAGCAGCAGGGTTATGAGATACAAAAATTATTGTCTCAAAAAAGCCATGCAGCCATTAAAGTTCATAAAATATTCCTTACATCAAGTATCATGAAAATACTACCCTTCAATTGAAATCAAACATATGCTTGCTTCCCCTTGCAGATGTAAACTTGATGCCAGTGAACAAAACCCCTCTACACCTCAGGTCTCAAGGGGAACGACCTAACAGATGACCTGCATCTCAGTCTTCCCCACCCCATCTAAAATCACAATAGCGCCTATGCTGTTTATTTCAATTTACCACAGATTTCTCTGTGATAAAATAATCTGCTCTACAGAACCTATAGCAAGAAAAAAAAGAGAAAAGTAGGAATTCAGAAGAATGGAAAAGGACTGCACCTAAGGTGGAACCATTTCTGGGAAATATATTTTATTTCAAAGCTAGGTGATAGTATAGTTTCATGGAAGAGGGGAGAGAATAGAAAGTTACAGTAAGTGACTAATTCTAATTAGGAAGAGTTATACCTTTTACTTGTACCTCAGCAATCTTTATTATGCCAGCCTCAAAATGGAAGAGTAATAGGTAAGCACATTATCAAAATGAATAGTAGTGAAGTAATCAGTTACACCATCAACAGCAATAAACAGTAAACCACTCGGCTATATTCAAGTTAAATATTCCATTGTAGCAAATACATACATCTAACAGCTGGTAAGTCATACTGCCAGCAGATTTAGAAAGAAATCATTGCATTGCTTGTTTAAGTCTTCTGTGGTATGATTTTTTAATGTGAAGAAATTGTACAAAGCTTTACCAGTTTCAAAACGGCATTCTATCTGTACATGGCTGTGCTGCTATAGCCTAGATTTTTGTGCTTCTGTAAGATATCCATAAGCATTTACTTGCTATTTCATTTTGCTCATCCACTTTAATGCTTCCAGAATTTACTTGGTACGCTTTTAGGTTAAATATATGAAAATTCTAGTCCTAATTTGGTTGAAAATCTGAATCTAAGTGGATCATTCTCCATTGGTGAAAATGCGTTATCAAATTCTGTTGGATTGTTTCATATGGTTTACAGATTAGTAATATTTTCTTCATATGGACAAAACTATAATCCCTAAAATGGTTAGCATTTAGTTTGGTAGCCTAAACAATCCCTTCCTCTTTTGAAAAATTCTGTAAGAACTCATTAAACAAGCCGAATTAAATTACCCATATATAAATATAAAGTACTAGGAAACTTCAGGGGCTAATCAGTTACATACTTTACAGAATGCACAAGAGTTTGATCCTGCAAAAGCACAGCAAGCTGAAGTGAGCTGGATTCTGAAGACTGAAGTAGAAAATAGCTTAGTCTTGATAACATCACATAAGGCCCATTGTGGATCAGAGCTCACATTCTCAAAAATATGTACCCTGCTCTTTTGATGTGATGTTATTCTTTTGAAAAGACTGTTTCAAAAATAATTCAAAAGCCATATTCAACTTCGAACAATTTTGACTCCCAATGCCACATGAAACAAACAGTTGCAAAACAATATTAGGGCTGACTGGTTTGATTTTGGGAAGAAGAAAAAATAATACTGCTCTCTAAAGAACAAAAATTTTTAATTAAGTTTAGAGCAAATGTGAGAGATTGGCAGGGATAAATTAGCTTCTTAGATCTTAGTTTTGGCCTACAGGTTTTTTAGCTTGTTTTTCAGAGGAGACTGTAAGCAAAACGCTGGTATGTGATATTTTATAAATACGCTGGATACATTTCAACGAGAGCTTTTAAAAGGTATACCAAACCACCTATTAACATTAACTAGTATTAAAGAAGGGAAAGTATTTGTAAGATACAATTCTCTCTCCCTCTCTATATCAGATGCTCTTCAGAAACATATACTGCACTAGGACTCAGGAGATGCAAGATCCTTTCTCTCAGGTGGCCGCACAAATCACATTCTCAACTAGGACCCTCACCCCTCCCTCCCCCTGCCCCCCAATTTGTGGAAACAGCGAATCTGGAATAGTTGAAAACCTATTTTTGTAATTAACACTTTGTCTTTTGTATGCCAATATATATTCAAAGTATATTATAGTTAGAAAGAGAGGTAGCAGTAAGGTGGCAACTAGATACCAACAGCATACCCTTTAAGGCCTTTAACAATATTAATGATATTGGGCCAAGGTTTTTACCTTCACTGTTTTCTGTAGAGCTATTGAAATGTTGTGGTAAAACATACAAAAAGGCAGCAAATTCCAGCTTCCACACAAATAAGTATGTACTAAGGGCCAACACTGTGAAACAGCTTTGACAGCAAGGGACCGAGCATCATGACTTTTGTACTTCCCTCAGCGCCAGAAGGAATTCAGTTACATTCATAACTGTAGCAGGAACAGGTATCACAGTTACCAAGACACGGTTCTCCTGCTTACATCTACTTTACCCCAGCATAAGTAAAAAAGGAATCAGGTCCCTGGATTTTCTTCCTAGCTCTATGAACAAGTCACTGATTGATTTGGACAAACTGCTTCACGACTCCTTACTTCAGTTAATCTGTTAGGTTAAATGATGCTTGTCCACTGCACAAATGGTATTGCCTAATATCTACATTTATAGAATATTTAGAATCTTGAATGGTGCTATCAAACTAACAAGTAATGTCATCCCCTTTTGAATAGAACAGCAAGACAAAAATGGAGGGCACCTGTTCATTTTCATGAGTAGAAATTGATAACTGACTCCTCCTTTAAAACAGTCTTATTTCCCTGAACATAACAGGAATTAAACAGTGGAGACAGTTTCGTTTAGTTTTAAGCTTTCTTTTCTCAGTACTTAACTCAAAAAGCTCTGGCATTCTTTTCTCAAGTAAATGCTACCAGTGTTCATGTAGTTCTGGCTGATGCCTTTTTACTGATTCTTCTTTCTCCTTACAAACTGTTTTTCTTGCTTCTGCCCCTCAAACTTATGCTAAAGCAATGCCTAGTAAAGCCTCTCTGTCTGCAACTGTCTCAGGCTTCAGGTGCATCTGTCATTGGCCATTTCACATGCATGTGTCTGTTGAAGGCCCCCACTGCTCCAGATATCTGGTTCAGTAAAGGGTTCATGGCTTCTTACAAACTTTCTGAAATGCACAACAGTGTCAAAGACCCCAGTTTCAATCTGCAGTAGTATTATCACCAATACAATGAATGACTAACAGAAGCAAATATTTCCTGGCTGTTCTTAGATCTAATCTAAAAGGTGGCATACAAAACAAAACACATTCAGGCCAGGATTTCCTTCCTTAAATATCATGCAAGTTGCAATGAGACAGTCCAGAAATACATTTTAGCAACTGTTGCTCCCCCCCGCCCCCGCTGCCACTTTTGTAGGCACTTCCTAGCTTCTGATATTCTACTGACACTCCCAAAAGTTCTAATCCTGAGCTAAATCCAAAATGGTGAGGCCTGGTCTATATGCTGTTTTGTACAGGTAGAGTATTTGAACATAGGCACATCTTTTAAAACTACTTTTCCTAATTGCAACAATAGTATCTTCTACTGTAATTATTGCAGTGTAAAAGCACTTGGACTTGTATAACTTCTACCCACCACAGAAATACCAGTTTTACTGGTAATGAGCTTCATTGAACTGTACATTGCCATCTAATTAAACGGCTCAATATTGTGGTATAGTGGTATCAGCAGCAGTGCATGTATTTGTCATGCCACATCCTGTAGTACCTTTACTGAATCAGATTACCATCCTTTTTTTAAACCCTGATATCCCACCAAGAATGTTCAACGTAAAGGGAAAAAAAAAAAAAAAAACCTTTTGTCTGGTTTTCATTTTTTTACTTTCAAAGGTCATACAAAAGACATTTAAAAGAAAATGAAAGAATCATAGAATCATAGAATGCTTAGGGTTAGAAGGGACCTCTAGAGATCATCTAGTCCAACCCCCTGCACACACAGGGTCACCTAGAGCACGTGGCACAGGACTGCGTCCAAACGGGTTTTGAAAATCTCCAGAGAAGGAGGCTCCACAAACTCTCTGGGCAGCCTGTTCCAGTGCTCTGTCACCCTCACTGTGAAGATTTTTTTCCTTAAGTCCCTGTGGAACTTTTGGTGCTTCAGTTTGCAGCCATTTCCTCTAGTTCTGTCAGTGGCCACCACTGAAAAGAGATCAGCAACATCCTCTGCACTCCCTCCCTTGAGGTACTTATAGACACAGATATACTTATATCCCCTCTCAGCCTTCTCTTCTCCAGGCTGAACAGGCCCAGCTCCCTCAGCCTCTCCTCACAGGGCAGATGTTCCAGGCCCCTGATCATCCTCGTAGCCCTGCGCTGGACTCTCTCCAGCAGCTCCACATCCCTCTTGTCCTGTGGAGCCCAGAACTGGACACAATACTCCAGATGTGGCCTCACCAGGGCTGAGTAGAGGGGCAGGATCACCTCCCTCGACCTGCTAGAGATGCTCTTCTTAAAGCACTCCAGGATCCCATTGGCCTTCTTGGCCACAAGAGCACACTGCTGCCTCATGGTCAATTTGTCATCCACCAGGACACCCAGGTCTTTCTCCGCAGAGCTGCTCTCCAGAAGGTAGGTCTGCAGCCTGTACTGGTGTGTGAGGTTATTCCTCCCCAGGTGCAGAACCTTGCACTTGGCCTTGTTGAATTGTATGAGGTTTTTCACTGCCCAGATGTCCAGTGTGTCCAGGTCCCTCTGGATGGCAGCGCAGCCCTCTTGGGTATCGGCTACTCCTCCCAGTTTGGTATCATCAGCCAACTTGCTGAGGGAGCACTCTGTGCCTTCATCCAGGTCATTGATGAATAAATTGAACAGGACTGGACCAAGGACTGACCCCTGGGGGACACCACTAGCTACAGGCCTCCAACTAGACTCTGCACTGCTGATCACCACTCTCTGGGCCCTGCCATCCAGCCAGTTCCTAATCCACCTATAACATGAATCTCATATGAAAGATGCAAGACATGATAAAAATTTGTCAAACAGACAAATGAGTATAACTTATTAGAATTTCTACCTTTAAAACACTTTTTTTTTTAAACTTCTGTTTCACTTCGCTTTAACTTCAGGCTACTATAAAGCTTAACCAGCGAAAAAAACTAAACAGTCCCGCCCTCCCCCCATTCAAAGGTAGGATTCCAGCCCCTTCCTCTCCCCCCAGCAAAAAACAAAAACAAAAAAAAGAATTAGATTCTTTATAAGACTGCAACATTGCATGGCATTGTTATTGACAGGTTTCCCGCTGACCTGTAAGTGAGGTTTTTTTAAACAGAGAAATAAATAAATATGGAAACATTTTTAGGTTTTATATTTCAAAGATATAAGACATCATTCTTTTGGGCAGGTGTGCCTTCCTGGGCAGCTGCTAAAGATTAGTAAATTACAAGTTGAGGATTATTTTTCTTAAATATGGCTGAAGAATAAAATCTTTAGTCTGGCAAGTTGGAGTCAAACTGCCACAATGAGCACCTGTTGAGAAAGCCCATTATTTGAAGCTGGGGGGTTCTGGGTGAAAAGATCACTCTGAATTAATTTTGATTGCTTCACAAAACTCTGCATAACAAATGGTCTCTGACAGGGGTATCAGGGGACTTCCATCTGAAGGGGAGAAAAAAAAAGATTTTGTTTCTAGAAAGGTAATATAATATCTGCAGTGACATTAAAACACACCAGTGGCTGCACTTGGCTGAATCCCTCATCTGAAACAGATTGTGTGTGCTTAGGTTACCAGGTATTATGTTTTGGGAGGAGAAAGAAACAACTGATATAAAAATCTTATCTAAGAGACTAGCTAAAAAGAATATGGTCAGATATTCATGAATCCTGAATTGTTAAGACAGGTATTTGCTCAATAGTTAATTCACAGGCACCTTTCTTTGTGTTCTGGATTGCTATGTGCATTGCCAAAATGGAAAAGGAGGAGAAGAGAATACATGAAACCAAAGCTAACTAAAACCAGCAGTATTCTTGTATGAATTAATTCTAACAATATGTTAAAGTGACACTAAAGACACTAAGGATAGCATAAATATCTAGCAAATATTTCTTTCTACTGGTATAGACATTATTGAATATTAATGAGTTTCTACATCTCTAAAAAGAAAGTCTCCATCTGAAATATACAAAAGTACTACCTGCCTGTCATCCCCTGATTAAATCTGAGGCCAAGCTTACCATCTGTTTGTGCAAATGAAAAGTGTAATATTCCACCAACTACTCTGCATGACCTCCTTACTTCAGGGTTTCCTCTAAATGATTTCCAGTTCATTCAGAGCTTTATTCTTAGAACAAAAAGAATCACCAAAGAGCACCATGCTTTTAGCTAATAATCATGAACCAGTTTACTTCATGCTTGATTTGTCAATTCTTAGCCATTAATATTACATGAATTACAACTTTCATGACTTTTCAAAACTCACTGTGAAAGCTGTACATAGATATATAAGCACAGTAAGAAAAGAAAGCATTTTTATCCAGAGTTCCCTTTTTATGTATGACTTTGTTTTTAAGGCAACCTGAAATGAATCATCATCTGGACATTTCAATGGCACCTACACAATGCTTTTTATGCATTTGGATTCACAGGGGCTCCAGAGGCCTGTCTCTGAGCCCAGAAAAATGATTGTAGGTCTATCCAGAATAAGGCCAAATATTTTATTGAATAGAGATAACTGAAAAACTCAAGATAAATCAGATCCTGTGCTCTGCTGGGGCTACATGGCACAGGATAGCAATCTGAGAAAAGAAATACCAAGTCTTTTAATTCCGGTTCATTACTGTAACAATCCCAGAACAGAAATATCAAAGCTTGTCTTCAGGCAGTGATGTTTTACTGTTGTAAATAAAGTAAACAATTTGATCTGTTTGGAGAAGAAAGCAAACTGTGCATTGTCCACTCAGAAGCACATTAGCCCCTCTGTACATGCGTGTGTCTTCTGTAATAATACTGTCCTACATAGAATCATAATGATTGGAAAAGACCTTTAAGATCATCTAGTTCAACCATAAACCTATCACCATCATGCCTGCTAAACTATGATGCTAAGTGCTTCATCTACACATTTCTTGAACACCACCAGCAACAGTGACTCCACTGCTTCCCTGGGCAGCCTGTTCCAATGCTTGACTGCTCTTTCCATGTAGAAATTTTTCCTAATATCCACCCTGTACCTCCCCTGGCACAACATGAGGCTATTTCCTCATCCTATCAGTAGTTGTTTTGGAGTAGAGATTGATCCCCACCTCCCCCAACCTCCTTTCGGGTAGTTCTATTACATCCAGCCCCTAGGCTCCTAGAGCCATCCCAGAGATGGGCAAACGAGGAAGAAGCTGACTGCACAAAGATAGTGCGTATCTATATAGCACCAGCAAGTTTCATTTGGGGTAATTTAAGAGCCCTTTTCAGAAGCTTTTTTCAAAACCTAGATATTTTTAACATCTATTAAAAATACAAAGTGTCTCCCTTCAAGCAATATGTTAATTCCCTTCCCAATTCCAGTCTCTTCACCAAATTTGAGCCATCTAATATAAAACATGGAACATTGACTAAAAATAGTTGTAAAAATATTCCAAAGTGATGGTAGGGTTTTTTTAATATAATTTTAGATAAAATTGCTCCTGCAATTTCATTATATGAACACAGTTCAAAAAGCAGAACACAAGATTCAACTAGAAAAGAAAATGAGCAGTAGGAAATGCTTCTAAATAAAGTAAACATATCTCTTTTTTCCTCCATGTGATTCCAAAGTAAACTACAAATCTCACCATGTTGAAAAGTTCTTCCTTAGCTTAATAAAATCTGTCACTTTCCATAATGGTTGATTTGAAGAAAGTCCACAGGTGCAGTATTCCATTGTTCACAGCTTGGTAAGTCAGGGCTTATAATAAAAAAAGCCCTCTGTGTTATGGTCCTCCTTCCCCATCAATTCACATCAAGTATTATTGGAATCATCTGCCACCTCAGTGGTGCTTCCTCTGCTCTAACTGCAGAAGCAACAATGACATTTTACTGCTCTGCAGGTGCTGCTGTGTGTGGTCATGAACAGAGAAGTGTGGCCTGCTATTGTTCTGCAGTAGCACTTTGATCTAAAACACAAAAAGCTGCATAGCTGGATGCCCTCTTCATTCTTATACGCAGTTTATATGGGTAAGGGTGGGGAGGGGAGGCAATCCATAATATTTATTTCAACAACTGCTTCAAATCTTTTTAAACATCATAAGAACATGCCTCATTAAACTACAACAGCCCTGAAATTGTGTTATAAAACCGCAAAACAAAAATCAATACTTCTGCTGGAAAGGAGGTAATGAAATGCATTGAGTTGGCTGAAAAGTGGTTTGTATGAATCATAATATTATTATGCGCACATCACTTCTGCTCCCAATATTTAAAGTTAACAAACTAGGGAATTCTTTCTTTCCCATCAGTTAAACAGGTGCTACAAGGTGGTATTTATCAAAATTATTTTCCAAAGTCAATCCTTCTGCTATAAATAATGTGAGGATACAGGAGGCTTAGTAAAAGGAGACCGATTCAACCCACATTTGCTACCTGAGCTTCAGCTGTTGTATTATTTCACAGCCTAATCAATACTCCACTCCATAAGAGCAAAGGAAAAAGCCACAACATCACCCTGATGAGTCACTGTAGGTTTATTACCAGACTAGAAGCATGTAACATTTCTCATTTTAATAAAGACTAATTTTGCTAGCAGCATTTGACCACTATTAAATACTTTAGCTCTCCATCTAAAATCTTTTTCAATGACTTGCCCTGCTTTTCAGCTGTATTACCTGAATCCTTGCAGAATTAACACTCCCTACTGCAAATAATCTTTTGGAATATTACTGAGAATTGTTTTACCATCTACTTTAAATTTAGCACAACCAAGTGGCAATAATAAACCAAAAAAAAAATCATTAAACAGCATGAAATGAAGGAAAGGGAAGGAAGTACTAATGAAAACATGTAAATTCCTTGGTCCTCTCAGATGAAAATGCGGGTTTCTTGCCCATGAACCACATTGCAAATTTACATAAAACAAAAGCCAAGAAGAATATACCTCCCCCTCCTCTCACATCACCTCACATATGCATATAAGCAACAACAGTTTTGTTACTGATATCTTTCTCAAGAAAAATCAACCATAAACACCTGGAAACACTAAAAAACAGAAGAAAGAAGATATTCAATGGTGAGTAATTGAGATTCCAGCAAAAGGCTTGCCAACTACTTACAGTCAGAATTGTCAACTACTTGCTCTCACCCACAGAGATAAAAAAAACAACAACCGCAGATTGGCTCAAGCTACCCATCCATTCCAACCTCCTTCTATAGTTTTATCAGCATAGAGCAAAAACTTCACATACTGAAATTCATCCATACCTACAGTGGAACCTAATAGCTTTTTTTTTTTTTTTTTTTTTTTTTTTTTTTTTTTTAAGGACAGTGCTATATCCATTACAAATGCACATAATTCATTTGGTCATTTGAGAGGAAATAAAGAAGAAAAAGGAAGTTGATCAGTTGATGGAGGGAATTAAGAACATTTTTAAAGTATTGCTGAAAGTGCTTGGATTAACTCTTTCCACTGAAACAGAAACTAGATAGTATTAAATAGAGCCCAAGCTAGACCTTGAGAAGGAAGGAATACAGAGGGTAACTTGAGACCTTTGTACCTCTGATTTGTTGAAGATAGACAAGATGAAATCAACCCTTAAACTAGGATTAAGTTATCCAAGAAATTTCCATAATTTCCACTGATGTAGACAAGAACTTCTTTGCACATCACTTAAACTATAAACTTTGAGCTTTGAGTAGATAGAGCCATTTTGCTGGACTTCAGCCACTCTGCAGTCTCCTCTACTACAGTTCCAATAGATATTTGTGTCCCATCATCTTTTGCTTGCTGTGGTAACATTGGAAGATAAATAAATAACACAGGATCTCCAATTCACCAACAGCAACCAAAAGCTTACTTTTACACCTCAATAAAAAAATTTTCACCTCCCACCCTACTAACCCCAGCTGGGTGCTGGTTCTGCAGGAACTCTGAGGAAATGCTGTTGTAAATAAACATCTCTGCTTGCCCTGGAATGCATGATGGATTGGCATCTCCAAACCCAGCAGGGATCCTTTCCAAATAATGGCTTGATTACTTAAAAGGAGAGAGAGAAAAGCTATTAGCTAATAGCTGCTAGCTGTTGATATTTAATCCTGAATTTGTTCTTAGTTTATTAGTTTCTATAAATACTCATGTCTTTGGCCAGTTCTACTGCTGTTAAGATTTCTTCCATTAATTGTTAATGTTACACAGAATCTTCATCACCCACCGCCCTCCAGAGAGGAGAAGAGTGTGGAAGGAGAGAGGTAGAGACCATTACTCATTCTAAAAAGAGAGACATATCACATCACCATAAGATTCCCTGATATTTCAGAGCCTTCGTGAGTCAGTAATTATAGAACATTGTCTGCTTAAGGTCAGATACCCTCCAAAACTGATTTGGACATGAAGTAGTATATGAAAGGCAAAGAACATACTCGGCAGAGCTCCCTACAGACACATTCCTGTTTCAGCTACATGTGCGTGACTACATTACAGCTATGAGTTTATCAGTACATTGCTCCCTACTCACACACGAAAAGCTCCTACAACAAACCAATTGCTCTGCTGGTACTAACACTAACAAGCTTTTTTTTTTTTTTTTTTTTTTAGAACTTCTAGTGGGAGAGGACAAGCATTAGGGTGATCTCAGTATGTTAGTCTTGCATATCAGCTTATAACTGCTCACTGTCATGAGATCTGGGCCATCCATTTGCAAAGATCACTATTGATTTTAGGTGAGTGTGTAAACAATTTTTAAAAGCCTGGTTTCGGATGGAAGAGGTTAAGCACTTTCTAATAACCACAACTCTTTGGGATGGTTTAAATTGTACATAACAAAAACGGAGTTAGCAAAATAAAGCACTGATTGAGCTTCAAAATTAGGTGAAGTTTGTTGTTGTTTTGGCTTTTTTTCCTCTCCACGTTGTCCATATTCTTGATTTATTTCTGTTATTATTGTTGCCAATATCCTGTTTTCAGATAAAAAGAAAGCACTTTGAGATGAGCAGTTTCTAAAGTTGGGACTTCTGGCTTTGGTTGACAGTTATTCCAGACTCCCAGTGATAAGCTATTCATTTTGTTTTGTTCCTCTGATATTCAGGAACAAGCAAAAGATCTAAACATACATAATTTACTGACTTGAAACTTTGGCTATGCACAATACAAAACACAGAGACTCCCTTTTAAAAGCAAAGGTTGTCAGTGATGCATTGAAGGTTAGAAAAAAAAACTCATTGGTCCAACAGTATAGACAGAGTTCCTCAAAGGATCAGAAATAAATTTCCTTTCCTTTTTCTACACTCCTACTGTTCAGTAGTAGAGAAGACCCCGTTAAGGAAAAAAAAAAAAAAAGCTCCATTTTGAGAAATTGTTGCACTACTGCACTGGTATCATTTCTGGATTGTAAAAAAAAAATAAAAATAAAGTAAAATTAAACAAGATATGCATGGCCTGGGAAAAAGGACAGTATCAGTCTTACACTGCCAGCAGATAAGTTGCAGAGAGCCCCAGGTTACACATTCTAATTCCATGTGCCACCTTCTCTCACACGCTACACTCAAACCAGCCAGGAACACACTGAAGCCACAGGTCTGATATACTGCATAGTATCCAGCATTTTTCTCATGATTAATCAACAATTTTTCCAGTTTTATAGTCTTTGCTTTACCATTTTGCTCTTAAGATGACGCATGCATAGGGAATGAAGGGAATATAATACCTGAAACACAGGTTCAAAGTTATCCATGATAAAGATGATTGAAGTGGCAACTGACTATAGGCATTTGTCTGCAAAGAAAGAATAAACACCACCAAACACCACCAAAACAGTAATTAAATATCAATATTGCCATCAACTTTTCATTTTCACCAAAGGCTTTTAGGCAAGCTGGACATTTTTCCTCAAACCATTTGAAAAATATTTATTTTCATTTCCTCCAAATTTAAGTGCATTGAATGCTATTGCAACTGTTTTGTTTGCTTTTTTTGTGTCCTGTTTTATTGTGGATGCCAGCATGAATGCATACAGCATTGGAAGATGGAATTGGTTAAATAACTCCCTCAAATCCAGGAGTGAACACAAGAGCAGAATCAACTGCTTTATATAGGTCAAATAAGAAAAGTGACTCTAGGATAGTATCTCATCTCTCTCCAGAAATGACTTTGTTGCTTTAAGCTGTTACTGCTAGGCTTTGCCAAAGCGGTACATCATGGAGTGTTCTTCCTATGCTTCAGTGCAAAGTTAGACCTACTAGTACAAGAAAACTCAAAAGCTAAGCCATTTTGGAGGCAGATGGCCCTTTATAAGCCTTGGATTAGAAGGTAACATCTCATGAAATTATGACACAAGCTTTATTAGCTTTCTGCCTGACTCACAGACATATAGGCTCTACCTTCAGCATTGTGAGATGGTTTGCTGAAGGTTTGTAAGCCTGTTGGGTACATTTTTGATACATGGGGAATAAGACCTTAAGAAACAAGGCAAAAAAATCAGTCTGACATTCTAAACAAACAATGCTTGTGGGATAGCCACTTTTAAAGAAATTGTCTGTGCTTAGGCACCCTTCAATGTTAGAAGCCAAGGCAAGTTAAGCAGAGGGGTAAGTGCATCGGCACCAGAGGTCTATGCTGACCTAATTAGCAATCTAACCAGCACAAAATGGTTTCATCTGCAGCTCTGACAATTTACCGGAAGGACTCAGTACTCAGTCTAGACAACTAAATGCATCCACAAACCTGCTTTGAAACCTATTCTGTCCTTCTACATATTATGTACTATTCTCTGCATCCTGTAAGCAGCAGAAAGATAGGAGCCAATATGAATGCACAATTACTATTTAAGACAATTGGCCTTTCAGTTACTCTGCATAAAAAAAAGCTTCACTATATATTCGTGGTATAAAGAGATGGGCAATTTATTTGATATATAAATTGACATTTTAAAATCCTGTTGCAAATAAAGTAATTCAGAATTACTCACCTCTAAAAATGGCTCATTTTCAAAACAGACATCACTGAAAAA
Source organism: Tinamus guttatus (assembly GCF_059628265.1). Lineage (NCBI taxonomy): Eukaryota > Metazoa > Chordata > Aves > Tinamiformes > Tinamidae > Tinamus > Tinamus guttatus. The sequence goes on from NW_028288923.1 coordinate 5,761,110, forward strand.
AAATCTTAAAATTATTCATCTGACAGTCTCACTCGCTCAACTTTAAAAATATTTTTCGTAGGGAAGACAGACCAAAAGTGGTGGCCAGTGGGGTTAAATTCATGATACTGTGCTAGACCACTCCGCTTCTTTCTTTCCGCATTCAGTCCTGAAAACTGCTTGTCACAACACCTGATGCCAGGATCCTAGGGTAGCTGCAGGGCTTCAGCTAGACCCACCTGACATCATGATGCTGCATTTTTAAGACCTTTAAATAATGAAAATAGACCTCTGCACTGCAGCACAGCCCCGTTCGAGAGAGCTGTCTGTACAGATGATGTACATGTCTGGTGACATGAAGATATTTCTTACTTCTGAAATGAAATGATGCCAAAGGTTCCAGGGCTGAAGAATGTTCCATCCTGATGGAGACCTTCCTTACTAGCACTGGTGACCAGGTCTAACATGGACATGAAGATGCTTGTAGTCCCAGTTCAACTTAAATCACTCCCTAAAAGCAATGATGACTTCCAAAAGCTAAGAAGAGCTTGTAATTTGGGTTAGATGAGTTAACTGCTATGAAAAGGGAGATGCCATCATTTCCTTACTCTGCAACACCTCAACAGCTACTGCTATACATTTACCATACAATCAGGTAGCTGCATACAAGTAGCCAGGGCTCAGCCAGGATACATAACATGGGAGAAGATGTCTTCAGCCTTTGAGCGCACGTTATCCACCATCGTTTTCCCCCGGTGCTAGATAGACATAAGCATTAAATATTTTTTTTCCACCTGTCCTATTCCTACTTCTTTGTCCTTTTGCCTTGTCACTGAGGGATTTTAATCTCTTAAGAAAATAGATTCAGACTGTGGATTCAGAAATATATGTTTAAATAAAAAAAAAAATATAAAGTGGAAACAAAAAACAGTCATAGTAGGACAAAACTGTAATATAATTTGAGCCTGAGACTTAATAGAAATCACATCTCCATGCTTAAACCTCACTTACTTGGAGAAAAAAAAAAAAATCCAGTCACTGCATGAGTTCCAGGGATTCCCAGTTTCCCAGACCCTGGAAGAAGAAAATCTTTCCAGAAAGTCACTGTGTACTTGCCATTTTCCTCAGGCAGCTGCTAGGCCGTGGTCAGTGGATGACAGATTGATTAGCTCAGGGTAGTTACTCTGATATTACCTATAACCTGAATGTGAAAGACAGAAATACCAGAATTAGAAAACGGAACAGAAATGCACCTAGTAACTCTGGTCAGTAACTCTGGTCTCAGCTGAACTTGCATATTCTTTCCAATTTACCCCTTCTTTCCCACAAATATTTCTAAAAGCCTCTATTTCTCCAACACCCTGCCTAGAGGCAAAAGTATTTTTTGTTTGTTTGTTTGTTTGAAGTCATCATATTTCAGTTCAGCAAGAAAGAGGCACATTCCTTCTGGCTTGTATAAATACCTGTAGGCATTTATTTGCAAAGCATTATTTTAATTTCTTTCAATTCATATGCATGGGAGAGAGAGAAAGTAAAATTTGTTATTTTGTTTAAAAATAATAATAAAAAATAATAAAAAAGGAGAAGTACTGATGACCATGGCAGGGAAGACAGCAAAGCAGTGGCACCCTACGAAGTCGTGCCTTCTACTGTCAAGTAAAACAGGCTTCCCTCAAAGGTGAAACAAAGTAACTTGTAACTTCAGAATTTCCCAAAGCAGGAATTTACCACCAAGACAGGGCAAAACCAAATAACTGCATTGCATTTTGATATTCTTTCCAAATGAGTGTTTGGGAGAGGAAGGCCTTGCAACTTGTCTCTAAAACAGTATGAAGCCAAATCCACGCAACTATTTCCTGAGGAAAAAAAAGTCTTGGAATTTTCCTGTCATCCACACCAGAAATAAGCCTGCAATGTGCTGCTCCCCTTATCCTCTCATCCTTGTCCATCCTAAGAGCAGCTCTAGCTTCCCCCTGCCCCCCGCTGACTCCAGGCCTTTTTGATCAGCCTTCCATCCCCTGGGCAGCTCTTGATTGTGTCTCTCCTGCTGCAACTCCCTGATTCACCCTGGGAGAAGGAAGTGACCCCTCAGGGTGGGCTGCTCCAGGGCCAGGGGCTCCCACCCTCATCTCTTGCCCTGCATACAGCACCTGCACTACAAGGAGGCTCGAGAAAGCCCCCAAGTTGCTGAGGTCTCAGCACTCTTTATTGAGACAGCACCACTGGGCTCTTCCCACACTGGCAAGTTTCACACGCTATCAGCTCCTTTTCTAAATAAATCACGTTTTTTTTTTTTTTTTTTTTTTTTTTTTCTTTTTTTCCCCTCCTCTCTGGGGGAAGAAAATTACTTGAGCTGATTAAACAAATAACGAATCCGCAGAAGGATCACTGGCGTTTTTTTTTTTGTTTTTTTTTTTTTGTTTTGTTTTTTTTTTTTTTTTTTAAGTGCTTTACTTAATGGATCATAAAATTGTGATGGGTGGGAAGGAGCAGGGGAGGAAAACTTTGTTGCTAATGAGAAAAACGCGGCCGCGCAAAACAAAACTGTAAAGCAAAAAAAAATCTTATTATTGAATAAGGATTAATTCAGTGTCTTTGAATAGGAAATTCTGCGCTGGATAATTGTGCCGGCGAGGTAGCGCGGCGCCCAGCTGCGAGGCGACGCGGGCACCTTTGTGCGCTTGCCAGAAGCCAGCCCCGGGGAGAGGTAACTTCCCCCAATCCCCACGGTCCCATGTCAAATAACGGCAGATTTAACAGCCCGCGTTTCGAGAGCGAATTATTTTATGCCGTCCCCCGGGACTGCAGCCCGCGGCGCCGCCGGGCGCTCCGCCCGACGGGGCGGGTCGAGGCGGGGAGCCCGGGCCAGCTCTGCCCGCACCCTGCGCGGCTGAGGCACCCGGGAAGGTCCTTCCCCGGGAAGGACCGAGGAGCCGCGGTGCAGCGCGGGAACACGGGTGCGAGCCCTGCCGGACACCAGGCAGTGCCCCCCAACGCGCAGCGGGACAGGAAACACGGCTCCCTTCACGCCCAGCACCCACCTTCGCGGACAGCACCGGAGAAGCGGGAGCAGCAAACTGAGAGCCTGGCAGCGCCCCGAGCTTATGAGGGAAGCCGCCCGCCGCGCAGCTGCCTCCCATCACCTGTAATCAGCCGGGCGGCTGGAGGGGGCGCCGCGAGGAGAGCAGCCCCGCTGTACCCGGGGTTCCCTCCTCTCCTCCACGGAGCCAGGGGGAGCCAGGCGGCCACGGGCTCCAACCTCGTGCGAGGCGGCGAAGCCCTCGGGGGCGGCGGGGCGCAACCTGCGCGGCCGCCGGCGCAGGGCGGGGTTCACCTCAGCCGCCCCCTCCTCGCGGCCGCTCCTAACGGTCGCGGCCAACGGTCGCTCCGCAGGCGCGTGCAGAGCGGGGGAGGGGAGCCCCGGGCAGCGCAGCGCAGCGGCCGCCAAGGGCAAAAACGGGGAGAAAACCCTAAAACCAATAAATAAATCAAGAAACAAATAAATAAACAGCGTTTCGGCGGCTGAGCCTCCTTGTGTCCCTACGGTACCAAAGCTACACTTCGTCTAAAAGGAGAATTAGTATTTCATTGGTAAAATCATTAAAGTCTGTTTAATTTACCTTTTTTTTTTTTCCCTTGGAGACCAAAAGGTGACTCAAAATTCTTAAATATTCACATTGACAAGCCAGCTGGCTCTAGCATACAACTTACATATTAACAAAAAAGCATATCATGAACCACATTTGAACAGGAAAAAAAAATCTAAAGAGAGGAAGTCCAAGAGGTATTCAGACTACAGCGTTGTACTTTACTATTCCTCAGGAAGAGTATTTCTCATCCCAGCTGTATGGTTATTAAATTTTCCATTATCCCCAATTTACAGCTTGAGATACTAGGGCAGAGAAGCAGAGAGGCTAGTTCTTGTTTAAAAGGGCAAACACCACCCCATACTGATACTAAAGAAAATCCCATAAAACAAAATACCTGGGTTTTGGAATTGTAAAAAGTATATATGCATACAGTGAACATAAAATTGGTCATTTGTGGGATTTTTGAAGCATCCATAATTTAAAGGCAGCCAAGCCGATTTATTTTTCATAAATCATAATAAAGCGAGGAGATAAAACTCTACTGGGTGAAAATACCGGGCTGAATTTTGTGTCCCAATACTCCCATCGAGGTTAATGATCATTGCAAGTGCATAAGGGAAGCCAGATCATGTGCAAGGCCAAAGCAATTTTTTTTTTTTTTTTTTACAATCAAGTTATAAACCCCATGTAACATAGGGGGACTTGCAAGTGGACATCTTAACACAGATATAGCAGCGTAAGCATGCCACAAACATACAATCTCATAGAATAAAATTAATATCAAATATAAAACATTTGAACCAAATCAAGCCTTAAATCTGATATATTATTTCCTTCAAAGGAAACTTACCTAGGCTCAATAAGGTCTTTGCTAGCAGCATTTTTTTATAAAGAAATGAAAAATGCCAAAATATCTACAATTTATGAGGAGCAGTTGAATAGTTAAGACGGAAGTTCCCACTATTAAGGGGTATGAAAAATATACTAGCAATTAATATGCAATACATATATGTATACCCATACATACAAATATAAACACGCACATACAACCTGGACAGTTCATGTTAAACCAAGGGAAAGGTTAAATAATACATTCAAAGGCATTACTAAATACAGGTACACTTTAAAAACACAGAGACAGCAAATTTTATCTGTTGCAAAAATGTATTTGATTACTCGAGTAAAATTACAGTATCTCTGCTGTTAGTAAGTATTAAATGTTAAAGAAACTGGACCTCTTTTCCTTTCAACTTTCCGAGAAAGTGCATGTAACAGTCCAAGGTTCCCCTGCCCACCCCCCTTACCTAATACAAAATAAACAAACACTATACTTGTTCCCTTGGTCAAGGAGCAGGGCTGGGGTCTTGTAAGGAGCGTATGTACATTTTAATGAACGTGATGTCTTATTGTATATACAGGAGCATCTACAGTTGTCCACGGAAGTTGTTCAAGATGCTATACTTAGCAGCATTGTGAAAGTCCAGCACATTTTCTATAATGAATATACCTACAAGGCAAAATGTTACGTCTCAGTTTCAACTACCAAAACAACACTTCAGTATCTTCTCTAATAATCTGCGTGCTTATTACTGTACAGAAACGTATTAACATTTAAGACGACTCAAGTAAAAAGCACAATACAAATAACAGTTCAAAACGGAAAATGTTAAACCTACAAAAATTAAAGCAGTTTTAATTTTATAATAAAAATCAAAAACTGAGTTGTGTAAAGGACCCACACTGTTCAGTCTATATTTTTTCAGTCCTTTTCTTAATTCTGTTTGGAAAAACTAAACAATGTGTTTGCTGACAAAATTTCCAGCAGGATCAAAGTGTACATTTATATACAGATTTTTATTATAGATCTAATGCATCACTGAGGCATTGCATCAACACCAGAGTTCATGTTAAACTGGATATAGAAAATAAGTTAATGCCAGAATAAGATCACCTAGCAGAACAGACTTGCAACTGCCATAAATGTTACAGCAAGTTTACAGCACTCTAGTCGATTAGTATTTAGTTCAAAATACAGGAGACCAAAGTTAATGCTTGCATTTGTTTGCAAAGCAAGGTTATATCACTAATAAATAAGCTCTCTTAGAACTCTAGAAGTAGAACATGGTACAAAAGAAAGTCTTTGTAATGTTGTAGCTTGCAGTTTGAAAAAAAAAAAAAAGCAACCCTAGGTTGCACTATTTGCAGGAATGTTATTTATGGAGTTTTTTTTTTTTCCTAGTTTGTTACAATTTCTTTGTTGTCTTCCACAAAACGCGTGAATCGGAAGTTTGTCCCATTTTCATTGCTTGCCATTTTCTCCAGACCAGCTAGAGGTGCACTGGGTTCTGAACTGGGGAGCTTCTCCAGGCTTCCCGTCAAGCCGCTGATGGGCGAGCTGCCGCCGTTGCCCAGGCCCCCCGGCGCCGGCGGGATGCCGCCGTTCTGGATGACAGAGATCTCGTTGGTCTTCATGGCCAAGCCGTTGGAGAGGGCCGCCGCGTACTGGTTCCAGAAGCTGGAGGGGTCGCCGTTCCCCGACCGCGCCGCCAAATCCTTCTGAAACATTTCTGGGAACTTTACAGGATTGCCTCCTAGAAACGTCATGGGGCCATCTACGGAAAGTCGTCTGCCTCGTCTAGCGGGAGTACTGTTCCACATGTGAGTGCCCATGTGAACCTGGAAAGAAAGGAAGAAACATACAAACAAAAAAAATGCGGTTCGCTCTGGATTTCCAACTTATTTTGATCACAGAACCATTCATGATCACATCCAGTCTTGTTACGTAATGAATGGCACTAAAGGAAAAGGATGCGGTACTCCATTTCTCAGGTGGTTTAGTGAAAAAGTTTCTCCTAGATCAGCCCATCACCTTTACCCAGAATACCTGAGCTTCCTCCCGAACAATCCATTGCTTGTTACTATTTCTTTATTACATGTATTTAGTTTATAACGACTTCACGTTAGTCAACTGCAGATAGCTGCTTTCAGGGCTAGAATTGCTATGTCCACTTTCATTGCAATGTTAAGTATTGTATTTGACACCTTTTACCCTATAAACGTCCTTTTCAGACAGGCAGAAAGTATCCTTTCCTGATTGCTCATCGGAGAGCCTCGTGTATAGACAGAATGGCCTGAAAGTAATTATTCATCTCACATTACTGGCAGAAACCTCTAGAGAAATACTCTGTCAACAGAAAAATGTACACACTAAAGTGCTCAACTGGTGTTCTAAAACGCAAGTGTATTTGCTTTTTCAAACGCATATCAGTAGGAAATGTTAGTTATATAATCAATTAAAGTAATGCCCATTAGTTCCAGAATTATGTTAATAGTTTTTTTAAAACAATCATGATTTTTCAGGGTAGTTATGAAAAACAGCTCATTCCAGAGCTTTTCACTTCTTAAAAAGGCATTTTATGTGACTAAATGCATTTCTCTATAATTAATAGTCCGTACTGACATTGCGCTATTGAATTTCATACTCTACATGGACAGTCTTTGCCGGTAGGCGAATTTCATCAGGCATCCAATCCAGCCCACCCTCAGACCTGCTCCGAACACAGGCTCTCATCGGCGAGAGCCCATCTAGTGCTACTGGAAGTGACTGAAGAAAACCCTTTTGTAACACAGACTCCCCCCAAGGTAGTTCTAGCAGATGTAAAACATCCGCCCCCTTCCCTCCTGCAACAAGCCAAAAGCGAAACCTAAGAACAGCAAGAAGGAAAAGTACCTTCAGATTGCCTTTTGTTGTGAATGCTCTTCCACATATAGTGCAGGCAAAGGGTTTCTCACCAGTGTGTGTCCTTTCGTGGATCTGCAGAGCACTTGAGGAAGAGAAGGTCTTCCCGCACGTGTTGCAGTAGTGCTGCTTGGGAGTTCTTCGGGGGAGCGCGGGGAGCAGGACGGGCGATGTGGCAGAGGAGGGCAGGGGCCCCGAAGCAACCAGACCGGAGGGTGATTCTTTGCTGTCCTGAGGAGAGCTGTGCACAAAGCCGTTAACCTCCGTCTTTATGAGCGAGGACAGTGAACTAGTAGGCAGAACCGAGGAGTTCTGGTTAGGGCCGATGCTGGAATTGGGCTCGAAAAGCTGTGATGGTAGATCTCGCATCTGATGTGTCAACATATGCTGCTTCAAATTACCCTTTGTGGAAAAGCCACGATTGCAAACTGTGCAAATAAATGGTCTCTCTTTGGTATGACTTCTGTAATGAATGTCCAAGGCACTCTGACAAGCAAATGTTTTGCCACAAATGTCACATGCAGTATTCTTAAATTTACCTCTATCTCTGAAAGGAAAGAGCATGCTCAGAGACTCCTCTTTAATCATTTTATCAGTGTTACTAGATGTCAAATCTAAAGCACCACTGTTAGCAGGGGTTGGAGACAAACCATTGGCAAACTCGCTTGGTAAAGCTCTTACTTGTTTCTCTTCGATACCTGGTGACTTGTGGTAATCATTAGTGCTGTTGGATGGGGACAAGGCCTGCATGGAAGAGGTAGACTCTGAGACAGCAGGACTTCCAGCACTTTGGCTTTCCATATCACCACCGACAGATGACGAATCGTTAGTCAAAACATCCCCTTCCACTGACCCATTTTCAACCGACTTTAAGCTTGCCTGAAGTTGTTCGGCAAGTCCTGCATTGATCATCTTCATCTGATTTTCCAGAGCAGCAATACTTGACATTTCCAGGGGTAGCGGGGAAGAAGACAAGCTGTCTTGAGAAGCATCTGCAGATTTAGGAGTATCTGGCACACTGCTGTCAGGACAGTCTTCCATGTTCTCATCTGAGAAGTTGTCTATATCATCAAAATTCTTTTCATCAAAAGATCCCGTATCTGATTCCATTGACTCTGGATAGTTTTCTGTAACCGGGGTGTTGGGGATCTGCCCTCCCATGTGCATCCGGATGTGCTGCTGGAGCACAACAGCATTGGTGAATTTTTTCTGGCAGATTGGGCATGAATGCTGTACTCTCAGCGGGGGCATGGCACGGTGGACACTGTAATGAGTCTTTAAGTTGCCTTTAGTGGTGAAAGCACGACCGCAGATTTTACATTTAAATGGCCTCTCGCCAGTATGCGTGCGATAGTGCATCTTCAGTGCGCTCTGGCAACTGAGAACTCGATGGCAAATGATACACTCGTTCGGATCGGTTGCCTTTTTGTCAATGTTTTCTACCAGTTGCTGCAGTTTTGATGTTTCAGATGCTGGCGCTGATTCCAGCAGTCCTCCAAAGGGAAACTTTGCCTTAAATTGCTCTGACATTAGAGGCATCAGTGGATTTGTAAAAGCGGCAATGCCACTGGAGCCCGAGTCTGCTGCAGGTGAGCTGCTCATGTTAGCGATGGAGTTCGCGTTTTGAGGGTTTTCTTCCATTTTGCCATTTGAGGTAGGCAAAGCACCAGCCTCTACCTCATCAGAGAGTCCATTGGAAATTTTTGATGTGGGATCAGCTGCTCCAGAGTCGCTCTTGACAGAGCATGGAGGGCTCGTGGAAGGATGGCTAATGGGAATAGGCTGGGGCTCCTCAGTTTTGATGAAGGGGGTCAAGCTGGGAATGGTGGGTGGAAGCGGCAGCCCGACAGACGTGGTCAGTGTGGACAGCACTGGCTTGCTGTCCAGCCAGCTCGTGACAGGTTTCTCTGGCGGTATAGACATCCCATAAGGAATACCTGTGCTCGTAGGAATGTTGTCCAAGTGCTCCGGCACCGGGTATGGGTTCATCTGAATATGAGGGTACTTTTCTTTATGACGCTGGAAGTGTACTTTTAAGTTTCCCTTTGTGGAGAACCTGTTTCCACATATGTTGCATTTAAATGGCCTCTCGCCAGTGTGAGAACGTAAATGAATCTGCAAGGCACTGTCACTCCCAAACACTTTAGCACAGAACCTGCATTTATGCTTAAAGAACGCCTCATCTGAATTACCTTTTGCTTCAAAAGCAGTTACATTTGGTGGCTTGCTTTTTCTTTGCTGTGCCAAGGCAGTCAAGGAGTTTAAATCCTCTGCAGGTGTTCCAATATTGGACAAGGGATTGGAGAAAACAGAGTTACTAGGTGTGGGCTGAGGTAGAAGTGGATTAGATGCAGGACTTAATAAACTGCTTATTGCAAAAGCTGGTGAAGATGATGCTGATACTGGTGGGTTGCTGAGCTGTGAGCCACCAATACTTGAAGCCACTTTTTCCGAGGACGGTGTTGTAACTGCTGCTGCCAATATGTTAATATTTGGAGAACAGCCACTACTGGATGGAATTATAGTGTTGCCAGGGTTGCTCTGAGGTAGCTGTATAGGGGGTAGCTGTTTCACACCACTGATGCTGGCAGATTGACTAGCAAGGCTTTGTGCTAATCCAGCTGCTGCAGCCAGCTGCTGGGATAAATGTGAACTTAATGTGGACAAGGGGTTGGCAGATGTTCGTAAAGTACCTTGAGACGGGCTAGAAGACATTGGCATGTCTGCATTTTGGGAAGCCAACAATAATATTTGGTGGCGAATTTGTTCAATGAGTTGCAACTGGTGGATCTGCTGCTGCTGTAAAGCCAACAGTTGCTCCATGAGGGCAGGTACAGCCAGTTTACTGCTCGAGGCACCGTTGCATCTTGCTTCCTGCGAGAACTGTGCTACTGCCACTTTCGTACTTTGAAGGTTTTCAATTATTACATTACTATTTATCACTGAAAAGTTGCCTAATGTTGTCAGATCCCCTATGTGAGGTAGAGAGGTTGTTACAGCTGAGGTACCCATTGTGGAGCTGTTACTGCTTGTAATACTATTGTTGACACTCTTGGAACTGCTACTGCTATTGTTAATGCTGGAAGCCTCCACATCCATGGATTCTTCCTTGTCAAGTTTGTTATGCTCTGAAAGGTCACTGCAGTCTACTTGATCTGTGTTATTAACTGTGTCATTCACCTGTTCATCGGGATTATCAGAAGGGGAACTAGGAGGGAAGGTTTCAGAAGGAGAAGCTGGATTTTCATTCACAATTAAAACTAATTGATTTTTAGTACAGTTCTTCTTGTGTTGCAGGAGATCTGATAATTCAAAGAACTCAGCACAGCACCTGCCACATACATGGGCGTCCTTGTTCTTAGTGGTTCGATTTGCTTGACTCTTTTCTGTGTCTCCTAAAACATCAAAAGATGATGGATTAGAAACCAAGAAGTAATACAAAAAAAAAAAAAAAGCCACTCCAACCTGCAGGACATTTTCGTTTAAAGTAGCATTTTTATCTACCAGTATAAAACTGACTACGATTGTACATGAAAATAGATCAATACTTCTACATCACAAAAATCAGTCAAAAAACATTTAAGACTGTACAAGGGAGTTTTATCAATCCTGGTGTCTTAGCTGATCATTTCCTTTGGATAATCCATCAAAATATAAAATACTATGAACTAAAGACATTGGAGCATAATGAAATTCCATAGCAAAGCATTGATTTCCAATATTTCATACTGCTTATTGTCTGGTTGTCCACCGAGTGCAAATCAACCATTTGAAGGACTCATTAGACTCTCACGTTCCTGTCAACCTTGTTCATTTTCAACTGATTCAAAGATATCTGTGACAGCTGCCCCATCACTAAACTAATTTGTAGTCATTTGAGGTCCCAATCAGTTGTTGACAAGGGGAAAAAAAAAGGAAAAAAGAAAAAAATAACCACATATATATATATAAATATATAACAGAGCCACAGCCTCAGCCCCCCGCATTACTTTCACGTCACCACATAGGGTGCAAGCAGTGATTCTGTCAGACAGACTGCTCTCCCAATCAAACTTAATTTTGCTGCAGTTACAGACATCAAAC